>NW_023396945.1:0-65122 GCF_011125445.2 Fundulus heteroclitus | reverse complement strand
ATGGCACTGCATGAATATTTCAAAAAGGCAACCCGATTCCTCTGTGCCACTCGACACAAAAAGAGAAGTCCCCGGGTGAGTTCAGCAGTGGGGTGACCGGAGGTGAAATCATCATTTTTTACTTAAAGGACCACATGGTCAGGGAGCCGGGCAGGCAGACGATGCCGCCGAGGTGGGGCCGTGTCCAAGGTTTTGGGTTTTACCGTGTGTGATTTTCATTCGTGCCAGATCTGTCAGTAGATGATGCTTTGCTGTGGAAAACCAAGTAACTAAGTACAACAAGCCCAGGCATGTGCATTGTCTGTTGGGTGTGTGTGGATGAAGAGGACGGATGTGCCTGTGGACATACCAGGCATTCCACGTCCGCAGTAAAGCCAAATTGAAGGTGCAGGATAAAAGAGCACGTGAACATTTGAGGGAAAGCAGGGCTGCTGGAAATGAGAATTTGTAGCAGACAGGTCTAAGTAGGTTGAGATGTGATGACACTGCTCTTAGTAAAAACTAATGAAAGCTTCAGCTTGAGTGAGAAACTTGCAGAAGTGTTAATTCTCTTTGAAATTTGTTGTGCATCATAAACTTTTTAACATTTTGTCATGCCATAACCACAAACTTCACAGTTTTTTTTTGAGGTTTTATGTGGTAGACCAACACAAAGGAGTGCATCACTGTGAAGTGAAATTAAAAGAAGACATGGTTTTAAAAAAAATACTTACAAACCAAAATCTGTAATGTGTGGCGTGCATTTTTATTATTCAGATCCCCTGAGTCGATACTCTGCAGATCCACCTTTCCCTGCCATTACAGCTGAAAGTATTTTGTGGCGTCTCACAGCTTTGCATATCCAGACAGTGAAATGTCCTCATATGTCTTTGGGAAAAAAGCATGTGCTCAGATAGACTGGATGGAACATCTGCAAATAAAATATTTCAAGTCTTGTTTGCAACTTCAGATTCGGCTTGAGGTGGGGACTTTGTGACTACGACTGCAAGCTAAATTCTCGTGGTATCTTGGGCTGTTCACAAACACACGAGAATCCATCTTGTACTGCTGCGGCTTCAACCGTTTGAGTCTGATCCATAACAGTTTGGGCCAATCATGTTGGAGTATTGGGGTTTAAGGCGGGACACACCGATGTAAAGAAAGCAAGAGCGGCTGAGCCCAAAGCTGAGCCAATGTAACCGGATCCTTTCTGCATTGTGTTGGTTTTATTAATTGATCAGGCCGTGACACAGTTTGTCTTTAAAGCATGGTTTCTCGATTTATTGTACCTGAAGAGAACAACTTCCAAACAACCATGTTATAGGCTGCCCGCTCCAAGTCCTACACAAAACAGAAGTACATAACAAAAATTAACTTAATAGATCTATAAATAAAATCGATATATTCAGATGAAAAATACATAGCACACACCTCTCCCGCAGGACAACATGACAAAAGGGGAGGGTCTAAGGGGTGCAAACAATTTTAAAAGACCACACCACAGAAGAAGAAATAAAAAGGAGGGGCTTCCACTCTTAAAGTAACACAGTTAAAACAATGACATTTTCTAGAGGTGTTTCAGTCAGGTAAGTAACAATACAAACAATCAAATAAAAACATTTTTTGTAATTATAACAACAAAGAAATACAACCAGGTTACACCAACATCAACACGGCAGCGCAAAAGGACGTATGCTTGGCAGCCGTTATCACATCTGCTTCCTGTTGTTTTGCATGACGATCCTGCTTCAGTTTTACCGTGATATACCGTGATTGGCTAAAATCATCCTTTGGTAGGCGGGCACTAGGTGTTGCTTCACCCAATCAGCTTGGAGAGTGTTGCTCCTTTCCCAAATGAATATGATAGGAGCAGTCCCAGATTGATAATGTGCAGAATGGAGAGTGCTGCACTTTATCATCCATCAACACTATGTCTAACGGTGAGGATGTTGTAGGACTGGGGAATATATACCTATACCCAATATATCAGGATTAATTTCACATGACATATCTGGAAAGACAGTATCTTCAACATTGAATACACATGTCCATATGTAATTCTCTGAGAGCACGGTTTCTGCAAATGCTCTAAAACACATCACTCACCTGCTCTTCCCCTGCCTATCTAGAAATCTCAAAGAGATGCAGATGAGAGGAAACATCATGCCAACAGCAACACAAATTTACCAGCCCAATAGTTTTAATGTTTTAAATCTGACAGAGCAACAATAAATTCAACTTCAAATTGCTCACAACGTACCTTTGGCTGCTGTTGCCCACGAGCCTACCTGTAGCTCATGATGAGGGCGGCTCTCTCCTCTCATCCAGCGGTGAACTGTTGTTGGTTTAGCACCAGTCATTTGGGGCCAGAGCTAGAGTTTGTGTCGGTGGAAACACAAAGAATTTGCACAAAGTTCAGAACAGTTTGGTGAAGAAGGCTCCCCAGTCACAGTTCATCTCTGCATTATAGAGTTAAATATAAACACTTTGTTTAAGAGCTGATTTTAAATGTGGCCATGTTCATCATTTTCAGACATAGAGCCCAAATACATCCAGACATTATTTTTAGGTCATGCCATCACCACCATCCACCCAGCCCTTTGGGTGGGCTGCTTATGGTGATACCAGAGGTAACTTTCTGCCATGCATTGCAGTTTCCTTGTGGGGCAAAATGTTCAGTTTCGGTTTCATCTGCACCTTTTTCTAATCACATGTGACTGGGAAGTTTCAATGTTCCTCTGACTGAAAGTCAGTATAGTACATTTGCCAAATACATCTTATTCTTGCTTTATATTACTGCCAACACACTGTCATATTGTTATTGTGAATGTTCATGGTGGTGACCCTGGATGTCATATTGGTATGATATCTCCACATGTGTTTGGGTTGAGAAACCTTTCCAGGGTGCTGGTTAACACACTACCTAAACACAGGTTCTACAGATCCTGCGCTGATAGTCGTTTGTATTCCTTTTTAACTGAGGAAACAAAATGTTCTTTCTGTCATAAAGAAATGTTGAAACTGTGAGAGTCAAACTGTGGGTTCAGACTTAGAGCATATTCTCACACGCTATCAGGTCTACTCATTAGACAGAAAAGTAATTTAGATATGTATTTTTCTGTATTTCTAAGGAGCTAAAGCTATAAAAGATTTCACTCACAGCCGGAAAAGCTGTTTTGAGATGCTTGACTAAATATTTGACACTAATACGTTTATTACTATTATTATTTATTGTTGTTTCATAAATGTTCAATCAGAAAATAGGATACTAAGCAAAATAAGATGTACCTAATAATTATGTCAGAAGAAAATATTAATAATCATTAAGGGGTTAATGACAAAGCCAATTTCCTTTTCATTTGACTTTTAAATCAGAATTTGAGATTTCAAGGTATTACATGCATAAACTTGACATTTAGCTCTATATTTTAATTCTTCTGACATATGGTCCCAGACACAACAGGATCCCTGAAAAATAAATGGAAACTAGGTGATTGTTGTTAGCTGGAATGTGAAATTTGCTCACAACATTGCTGCAGTCAGTGTCTGCTGTTGTGGTCAGTCTAATCTTAAAGGTAGACAAGGCAGCCTACAGAGAAAAGGTCCAGAAGCTAATGTCCTGGTGTTCAGACAACAACCAGACACTGGACAGCATAAAAACAAAAGAAGTCATCATGGACTTCAAGATCAACAGAACTGACCCACCCCCTTCTACATTAACAGTGAGTTCGTGGAGAGGAAACTCTACCTGGACAGGAAGCTGCTGCTGGCCTTTCGACCACTTTTCCATTGAGAGCCTGCTGACATAATTTGTCCATTTGATGCGAGAGCTGCACCAAGGCAGACAGAGTGAGGCTTTAGAGGACAGTAAAAGCAGGACATAGGATTGTTGGATGCCCTCTCCCATCCCTGATGAACATTTACACTACACACTGCCTCAATAGAGCTTGCAGCGTCATCAAGGACAATTCACACCCCAGTTCTGTGCTGTTTGAGCTGTTTCCCTCTGAGAGGGAAACAGATGCATGAGAGCATGGACAAACAGACTGAAAAACTGTTTTTTTCTACGCCATCACCACCCTGAACACCAACATGCAACAACTCCATCCATCAACACAATGTACAATGTGCAATATAGACTCTCATTGACACTGATGCTGCTGTCTATTATTCTGTTTTAACTGCACAGCAAATGTTTTTTCTGCTGCTGTGGCCTATTTTCACCCAGTAAAACAGACCTTTACATACTTTTAAATCTTTTGTGTTTTTATATATATTTTTAGTATTATCAGCATTTAGTGTTTTAGCTGCAAATAGTACCTTTTGCACAATTTTATATATACAAAAATAGTGCAAAATTATAATATACTTTGTGTCTGCACTGAAAAGGAGCTATTCAGTCTTGTTGTACATTGTGTATTGACAACAATCTCTATTATTTTTGTATTCTATCTGTGAAATAGGAACTTTAGCTCATGGTGCTGGTTTCATCAAGCTTTTTGAGTTGCAAGAACATCTTGATTGAGGAGTTTCACTTTACATCACACCAAAGTCCAAACCTCCTCAAATGGTTATAGAACTAGCTATCAGCAGGCCTTGAGCCTTCGTGTGTGCAGTTTCCAGAAGAAAGTGTCTTGAACAATAAATGTGGTGGATAAAGTCCCACACCTCTCTGTTGCACAGTCGAGAGTACACATGCCTCCACAGGTTCAATGAACCAAAGCTCAGAGAAAAGGCCAGTTAAAAGAGTGGAACCAACAAACTGTTTTCCAACAGAGGTCCTACAATGAGGGAAAATAGTACAGATCAGGGATAAGTTTTGCAAGATTTCATGTCAAAAGGAACAACCTAATCTTGGACACCAGCAAGACCAAGAAGGTCATAGTGAACTACAGGAGGTCCAGGAAGAATGAACACGTTCCTCTCTGCATACAAGGGGAGGTGGTGGAGCGTGTGGACAGCAAAAAGTTCCCGAGCATTCATATCTCCTCTGACCTCTGCTGGGCTGTGAACACCTCCCACCTGGTCAATAAGGTTCAACAATGGCTCTTATTTTTCATTAAACTGAAATGGACTGGAGTTTCCATTAAGCTGTTAAGAAAAATCTACAGAGCTACAATAGAAAGCATTTTGTGTCTCAACACAACAGTGTGGTGTGTGAGCTGTACAGTGTGGGAGAGGAAAGATTTGGCACGAGTGGTGAGGACAGCACAGGGTATTGTGGGATGCCATCCATAGGACCTAGACTCAGTCCAGAAAAGCAGCAGGCGTATTGACACCCACCCAGCCCCCTCACGGAAATCAATGAAAAGTCCAGAGAGAAGAGATCCCGCACTTTGAAGTTCATTTTCAGAAAGCTGCAGGCCCGATTTTGACTCGCATCATCCATCTGAGTTTCCGTCACGTAATGACATCAGAGGTAAAGGCTGTGCAAATTTGGCACAGCAATCCGAAGCTCCTTTCCTCCACACGATAGAGTTCTTACTGTTGATCCCATGACAGGTCAAGGAACAGGAGCTAGGAGCTATTATTAAGGGTACTTGGGTGGAGCCTAAATCTCTCAGGGACTGTCTGGTTAGACATCCATGCATATTGCAGAATTCTGCGACAAAATTTATTGCACAGCATTATAGAATGCTTTCTTTTTGACTTCAAAATAAGCCCATTACCTACTACTATATGCTGCTAAAGACTATATACATGCTTAGTCCCCTCAGGGAGTGTCGCTGTTGGCCAGTACAATCAACAGGTCTTTAACACACACACACACACAAAGATCATGTCTTATGTCCGCATGTTATGTGTATTTATGGACATTCTGAGCCGGTGTCTGCGTCATCAAAATTTCATCACGGTTACACATAATGAGAAATAAAGCTTCTTGATTATTACAAAGAATGAACACACATTATTGCCATTGAAACAAAGAGATTTTCGTTGTCACCATGCATCTTCACGCATTTACCTACTAATTGTAATGGACTATGAGGACCCCTCACTCTTCATTTGATTATGCCCACCCCCAACACCTCCTCCTCCCCCTCACTCTCTCCCTTGTTATTTCAAAGACAAAGAGCTCTGCCGAAGCCCACAATAAGCATGCAGCTTTAACAACAGGGCAGTTTCCAAAGCTCTGTAATAACTCTCCGTATGCAGTGCCCCACTTGATTGCAGCCTGCTCTGACTTGAGCCTGCGGACATCTGGTTATTCTTCAGCTAGTCTCCCTAACATGGCCTATGGTCAATTCAAAAGGGGTCTGCCTTTCGAGAGACAACAGAAAAGGGCCTTTGTCTTTGTTTGACAGACTTCCAGCCAACATGTGGATGAAACAGACATATTACTTCTAAGGTATGTCCCTCTGAATATTACCCCTGGACATGCTAACGCAAGCCAGATTGTCAGGGCTTAGGGGGAAAACACAGATCTGCTGATTACCAAACTGATGAATTCATTTGAGAGCTCCTCAGACGAGGTAAATATGTAACTGCATAAAACCTTCGGTCTTAGCACGTCTGTGTTTGTAAGTAAGTAGTGCGGGTGTATTTGAGCTTAATCAAGCACATGCTGATAAATTAAAGGAAGGTGGTTGTTTCTAGATCATTTTGGACTCAAACTTTAGGATAGACTGGGATGTAGTGCGAGCATTGAGTGAGCTGCTAAGGGGGTGTTTGGGTTAGAACAAGCCTATACATTACAGAGATGGGATGTAGTTATCATGTGTGAATGTGTGTGATCCAGCAAAGTCCTGCCTTTATTGAAAAGCAGCATCAGACACACAACGTGTGCCAGGCGGCCTGTGTGAATAGTAGAATTAAGGTCGCTGGTTTAATGGATCAACTTTAATTATCAGTCTTTGTTGATAGATGTTTTTAGCTCAGATCGCCTCACATGGTTTCCAATGAAATTAATTTTGAAAGGCAAGCAATGGTAAACGTGTGATCTTATTGGCTTAGGATAAAGTGCTTGTGTCCAAAGAGATTCCAGAAATGCCATGGAAGTTAGAGTCTGCCCACATTCAGGTGTTTCTGTTGCATTAAAAAAAAAAGAATCCTCTTTTCTTCAGTAATGTTTGTACAGCTTGGGCCCAGCTGCTTCTTTGGTTTCTTCTTATATATAGATGTGAGGGTGAGCACTGTAAGACAGCGGTAAGGATTCTGTCACGCAAATCATCATCTGTCCACAAATAACAAAAAATAATGTTGTCCAACAGTTTTTAAAATAGGCCACTAAGGCTGCAAATATGTAGTTTTTACAGGAGAAAAAAAACAAGTATTTTTACCTTATGTTTTCTTACAGCATTGATCTGGGGTGTCAAGTAAATTACAAGGAAGCTTTGGGAGATATTATGCATGGAGTGTAAAAATACAACAAATACAGGATGAAGCAGATTTTTCGAATACGTCTGAACTCAAAACATTGATTAGCATGATTAGCGCTTTTAGCACGAATATAGTACAGCCAAAAAGTCGTCACCCCTTCTAGAGTCCTTCCTTTTTATTTTTGTTCACACTGAAATGTTTCTGATCATGAAACAATGTTTAGCATCAGGCAAATAAAACCTTAGTTAGAACAAAATGCAGCTTAAATGTGAGGATTTCATTGATTGAGAGGGAAACAACATGCAGAACAACCTGGTGCTATGTAAAAAAAAAAAAAAAAAGTATATGGATGCTTGTGCCCTTGCTGAAGGCAAAAACTGCTGTTGAGGGGCAATTAGTCTTTTCCATTTCAGTTGGCGGGGGGGTTCTTAACAGCCTGTTTAAGGTCATGCCATAGCTAAAATCATAGCAGGGCAACTTAAAACAGGACTTTGACTAGGCCACAAAGAAAAACTTTTTTTACTGAGTCATTCAGTGGTGGACTTGCTGATGTGTTTCAAAGTTTCATCTTATTCATTGCTTATCTAAGCCATCTTCGTAGATCACCTGCAACTCTCCCGCTTACTACACAAACACTGTTTTTTTGCCCACAGAAATAAATGGTCCATATTTGGAAACTTTGAGGATCAGGATCTAAGTGTGATAAAGTAAAAACAGAAGAAACCGGTATGGGAGCAAGTACTTTTTCACCACATTACAACCATAAACAGCAGCATCTGCACATATTCCTTAGAAAATGCAGACCTGTACCTTAACAACTGGCATTAGCATTACAGACAGAAGTTAATTTTCTCCTTCCATAATTTGACAAAATGTCCTGTGGCAGACAATTACTTTTTATACTCCAAAACATCTGGTAAGAAATAACCAGAGCTGCCAAAATACAATTTGGCAAAAATGACCAGCACTCGGCAACACTGAGCTCTCTGTGGTTGAAGCCTGAATGAACAGCCGACATTCCCATATAGAACATAGAATTTCCCAAATGAAGCTAGCTTTGAGTCTTCTTCACTTAGAAACAGCCAAATTTAACAATATTGTTGTCAGCACAAACCGGGCTGTACTTATACAGACCAGTTCAATAAGCCTGAATATTATTGAGACATTACTTTGTTGCAGTAACTGTGAAACACATCATATAGATTAATTACGCACAGATGGACGTTTCAGATTTTACCATTTTCATTACCAAAATGTGGGTGTAATGGAAAGTGTGTTTAATATGTGCCTGATTAAAAAAATACATTCCCTTACAGTAGAAAATAAGTAGATAATAGAACATTATTTTTAAATTGTCTATAGTCAGAGTGAGTGCAAAACATCCCAGCAACCAGCACACAGCAAATCAAAAAAAAAAAAAAAAAAAAAAAAAGTTTATCACAAGGGTGCAAGGACTCTCTGACAATGTTCAGTGTTCTGTTCCTGTAGCAGCTCTGAAACAGATTCGGGACAGAGGATAGGTACACCACAATGAACATTCAGCTCCCCTTACTGACCTCTGCAGGGCCGTCTTGTCCAACATGCAGTTGGAATACCACTCTGAAATGCCGTATGACAATTATTAGCGCTGTGCAAACTACTGAAAAGAGTTTTAGTTTGCATATGGAGTAAGTCCTATGCCTCAGACACATTCTTGGAAATAAAATTGACAGAACCAGCTGTGGGTCTTAGTGGAAGAATCCAAATCCTCCCGTCCTCCATGTGTCCGTTCCATTCCAGACCGTCTCCATGATTCTGTGAAAGGCAAAGCACACTATATCCGCGGTTACTCCATCTATCTCCACTCTGAAGTTCCTTGGAGCCCAAGGAGAGCATGTATGATCATTGTCATTACAAGCAGAATGCAAATCTTTTTGGAGAGGATTACCATGTTTCAAATTAAATGTTGAAATGACAAATCTGCTTTCTTAGTTTGAGCAAAAAGAGTAGTTTGCATCTGAAATTTAAATAAAATGGTTAACTTTACTGTGAATATAAACAAAATGTCTTTAATTTGTGATTAACATTCACTATTTACACCATTTTACTTTGACAAACTGGATGTTGTTGGTGCTCTTTTTCCTGTTTGCGATGATTGAAATTGTGAAGCTTGACCCATCCGGATTCCGATGGACAGGAATCGAACAAGATATTGGAGTTGTTCCGTAATTTCTTGGTGAACGACGGAGAATGGGTCAGTCGACATTTAGAATAGTCACAGAGAATGTGGAACCATTCTCATCAATTAACATAACAACGTATCTGCTCCGTCGGTCAGATGTGAACTGAACGGGGCAAGCCCAGAGGATGTGCAATCTGGGGGTTACATGAATGGTGCCCTGGTCAAACCCCATCCTTTTGTTGCCCCCAACCAATCAAAATGCAGGAAATCCTTTAAGGTCTGGAGCTGGATATAATGCCCTGCAATTATGTAAAAGGCAGGAAAATAGTCTCCATATTATCAGCAGCAAGATGAAGTTACTGAATATCCATTGGTGGCACATAGATCATTGCAATAAAACATTTGTTCAAGGCATACCTGACAGATAAGTTAGATTTTTTATCTGGTGCTTGCGCACCCTTTTTAAATGCAGCCCTGGGAAACTGCTTATATGGCCCATCTCAAAACCCACCACTGTACAGAGCACACACAATTCAGTCAACCCACTCTTTGTGAATGGCCTGGAATCAGTTATCCTTTATCACGGCGTGGGCCTTGTAGAACAGCAGCACCAAGATGGTTTGTCACAAAAGCAGAATAAATAAATAAACCATTTTATGGAATTATATTTTTTTGTAATTTGCAAAAAGATTTAAGCACTGTGAATTCTCATTTGACTATATACATTTTTTTATCAAATATTTAAACATTCTTCAGCATTCTTTTTTAACTGAATTGAAAGTTTGACTTCCACAAACTATATTAATTGGTTTGAATATTGGACCTTTGAAATTGTTCATTTGTTCAACCTTTCAGATGAGCTCATCTGAGAGTGAAACCCAAAGGCGTTTATATCACTGTCCGCTAGCGTGCGATTCCCTGATCCTTCAGTAACATGAAGCCTGTGTAGCGACTTGGACCACATGGGGAGCGCAATGTTGAGAGGTGAGGTATTTTTCGACTGGGAGAGGGATATGTAATGCATTCCAGACACTCTGGCTGCACAGGCCTCTCCCTTGCTACCTATAGGCATCAATCCTCTCCGCTTTTGTTGCAACAACAAACCCAGGGCCGTAAGGAAGAGCTCATTTCAGATCCTGAAAACACAACTGCCTTTTCTGCTTCCTGGTGCCTGTGGAGAGCGATCCCGTAGTAGCTTTTTGGCTTTGAATTGGCCTCCAAAACTAAGCATTGTCTCTAACTTCAGCCTTCACAAAAAATATAGGTCTTTGTCTGTGCGTTGTCCATACAATTTACCCTCTAGATGTTTAGAAACTAGCCTCAGCTAAGTCAAAGAGAAAGTCTGAAGACTTAAATTGCACCTATCCTAAAAACCTTCCCTGTGATTCTCTGAAGCATGACCTTGTGGAGGATCACTTCATATAAAGACATTACTGGTTTAAAAATGTTGCATAGCAGAGATAATATTCAGGTTCTTGTGTTGAATGAAACCCAGATGCTAGATGTTTTTAAAACATGAAGTCCACTGGGTCCCCTTTTATCCTCCTGTCCTTAGCTCTTCTTGCTTTTGTTACATCTTGCGCTCCACATTAGGGAGCACATATCAGGTTTTAACAGCTAGGCTGGCCGTAGTTCTTCAAAGGTTTCTCTTTTAACATTGCCAGATGAGCATTTTAATTGATCATTGTTCACACAAAAATCATCATGGATGAGCCTAATGTGTTGTAAAATAATTGTAACTTTGAATGTGGTTTACATCAACCACACGCCCCCTTGCTGGAACATCATCCCTATTTCAGACAATTTTTCCCACTTTCTGTCTTTATTAGATCAGTTCAACTAAATGCCATTACATCGGGCGGACTTACTAAACAGACCCAGGAGCAAATAGGGGTGGCAGGGTAACTTGATATATTTCTTGCTCTAGTAAAAGCAGATCCATCGACTCGTGCTTTTTCAAACCTGCAGCAAAGAACAACAGACAGACAGCGCGAGCCGAGCGCTCATGCTTGGCCTTCATTTAACAGGAATTCATGGGTGGAAGTGTATATGCATGTCTGAAGTCAACATGTGTCTCAGCCTCACCTTCTAATGTTCCTCCTTCCTTTCATCCCTTAATTTTTTGTTTTGATTCCCATCTTCCGAGGCATCTGACCCTGTGCAGCCTGACATGTGAGAGCTCATGGTGCATTCCTGTGAGACTAGGAAGCTTTGAAATAAGTTCACAGTTAACAGAGCCAAGTTGGGATTTGCAAGGTTAAGTCATACCAGTTGCATCCCTGAGCGCTGAGACTTCTATGTCTCTTTCTCGAAGCTGCATTAAGACATTTCTGTTGTTTTGACTCTAAATGAAATTGCAGTTCTGACCAGAAGTTTAACAATCCTCATCATGCATATGAATGTCACATGCCTTTTTGGCTTCAAATAGTATTTTGAGTTTTCTCAAGTGGGAGTGGGAATGACTTATTCAAGGGGCAACTTGATGAATCTTGAAAGAGCAATTCAGAATTTATTGCGTATTTTTTCTGATCTATGCATGGTCGAAATTTCAAAAAAGACTCAAATACATAAATAAATTAATCCAAATCTTTCAAGAACCGGCCGTTCAGATTATGATGTCTTATCATGTCATGGCCATGGTTCATTAGCTACTTTTTAGTGATCATTAGATAGATTGCCTTTTCATTATGATTGTAAATTACTTTCCTCTGTGTAATTTGTGTTGTTTCTTTTAATTATGACGAATGCTTTTACCATTTATTGTTTTTACATGTACAGTGTCCTTGAGTGTTTTGAAAGGCGCTTGAAATGAAATGTATTATTATTATTATGATTGCCGTTGATGCTTTGTCCTTGCCACCCATTGTCTATAACCATATATGCTTGCATGGTTGCAATCTTCTGCGGCCATTCGGCAAGAGTACACCCTGGACAGCAAAAAAGATTTAAAATTTAAAATCTACACATTTTAAAAACTGAAAAATCCATTGTTGTTCACAGTGGAGCCAGTTTTATCTCTTTATGAGACTGAAAAATTCTCAACCTAGAAAATAGGGTCACCTTCAAGCTCGACTAAACGTTGCAGCAATCCAAATAGAAAAGTCTAATTTTTGGGATCAGAATGGCTTTCTAGTCAAGCAAAACAAAGATTGGGTTATTTGGAAGAGTTGTGGGCCATTGCACATAGTCGATCTAAAAATAAAGGAGGACGGCTACCTGCGGGTCCATCAACTCTACCTCTAACTAACAGATAGATGACTTAAAGTTGAACACAGCTGGCTGTTCCAGTTGAACAATCATCAAAAGGACAGATTAGAACTGCTTTTGGAATAAATAAATAAATAAATAAATAAAGCAGCTTAAAATGACACTTTTGAAATGGCTTTCGCAAAAAAAAATGTCAACTGTGTTTAAAAACCAGATGTGGGTCAGAAAACCAGTTTTTTTAAATGAAGACTGTCTATTTTGATAAAAAGTGACCAAAATTCCAACCAGAATTCTGATAAAAGCTTGCTGATTGCTAGAAAAGGTGTGTGGTGCTGCTCATCTAGCCAAGAGAGTGTGGATTATGATTGTATGTGACAGCTGTGGACCTGAGCAAAAAGACGGGTTCACATGTGCTCTGGACAAAGAACAGTTCAACTAAATCTCTGAAAGCCCAAATCCAGCACTAAATGCATGCCTATGATGAGTGCATGTAAACTTCTGAACAAAACTGAAGCAGAGTGTTGGCAGCACATTTAGCAGTTCCACGAAAATATGACCGTTTATGTTTACTCATGTCCATGTTGTTTCCCCTCGGCGGTTGCTGAGCTTTTTTTTTACCTGCTTTCCCACATCCACTGCAGCTCTGACATTTTCCAGACATGCTCTGCAAGGTTAGCAGGTGTGACTGAACATATCAGAGGATGTGCCTGCCTTTTCATTCTTCAATAAGAGTAGTGCATAGTCCGCATATACCTGTCATTCCCTGTTCTAAAATATATCATCAGTACAGTTGATCCCACAGTATAGGTCTTTAATGTCCTGGGAATTCTGCACTCTTCGGCTATGTCTCCACTAGTATTTCCAGCTGTAAGAACAGTATCTCCAAAACATGATTTGCTTCAATGAAGCGCATGTGAGGACAACATTTGCCAAGAAAAATGAAGACCACATTTTCTTTTGATTTTGCAGGAAATGTCTGGTCCAGGAGCCATTGTACCTTTGTTGATGCTTAATTTTCTCTAACCCATGTCACGAGAGCATTCTAAATGCTCTTGTGACATTTAAAATCAATCAAAAGACATTTGCTCTCCCACCTTATCACAAAAATCTGTCATCAGAAGCAAACACATTTTGTTTTTTCTAAGCCATACATCGCAATTAAACTCTTTGAAAGCCACTTGGTACACAGGGAACAATGAAATACCTGGAGTCTGCACCATTGTTGGAGCAGATAAAACAGATTTGCCTCAAAGAAAACCATTAATTTACGTCGTAGGTGGAAAAGACACACAGTAAACATGTCAGTGACATTCAACCAATGTTTAATCTTTTTTGTGGCAAAAATCTTGCCATGAATTTGTTTTTGTTTTTTTCCACGTTCTCTGTTTTGGGTTTTACACTATGAGCATTGTAAACCAGTTGTCCCTTCACCAGATATAGGTGGAAAGCCGAGCTCTTTAGGGAAGCGTGTAAGCCGCTGAAGCTTTTCACATACCGTACAATTTGAGTCATAATGGAGGTAAACAGAAGGTAGTCCCCTGGAAACTGCAAGCGAAACAGGATCTATCTTCTTGTCACTCTGTTAGATCGCTTAATAGCTGTGGTCCTTTGCACATACTGGCTTCTTTGTGTGAGTGTGAGGCTAGGTTGTCATCTTAGCGGGTGCATGCCAAAGAAGTGGCAGCAATTTAAGACCGAGCTAAGTCTGTGAAATACAAAATAAAGCAGGGAGGGAAATATGTGATATGCGATCTGATGAGTTTAGTTTATTTGCTTTATTTTGAATGGATAAAAAAGATATATCAAAAACATTATATATCATGTTCATGGTACCTCTGTATTGCTGTAAACTGTGGAAATCAGGAAGAAAGAAAAGGAGAAGAATTTCTATCATTTACTGTTATCATTAGAAACCAGCTGATGAAAAAGAGGAATTATCTAGAGGGAGGGAATATGACCACAGGACAATTTATGCATGGTTATAATATGTCCATGTATGCTCAGGTTACTTTATGTCAACTTAGTCTCTTTAACTTTAACTGCAATGTCTCCTAGAAGTCCCGTCTTTGTTGTCATGATTACATTTCCAGGCCCAGTGCATGGACCAGATAAATGTCTAAGCCTACAGATACCCACAATACGTCTGTGCAAAAGTTATCTGTGGACTGAAGGATAATACTGTTCATTACTAATGTGAACTGAGCCTGCCTCATGCGTTTTCATTAAAACTAAACTGATCAAGAATATTGTTTTAGCCCATGCACATGTATTTGCCAATAAATCTAGACAGCACCGATTTAGTTTTTTAAAGCAGGCTTGGTAGAAGAGAGTGGGGGCAAACTAAGCTTTTTTTGTACCAGAGGTTTACAACATTTTTATGAGAGGCAATGCTTTCCTAACAACAATGGCCACCCCAACACCATCACACCATTCAGCACAAAGTGGTGCTGAAATGAAACTTTGATTATTAATCATATTTTAACAGTAACATGTAACATTTTTCCCCGAACCTAACAGGTACCCTCTTGTTTCATATTTTTGGTGAAAGGATCACATATCCAGAGTTATCTTAAAAATCCTATAGCAATTTGTTTTCTCCGATATCCGTTTTCTAGTTAATTTCCTGCTAAAAAAAAAAAAAAACAGCACATGATGAAGTGTGACAGCACATGACAAACAGCACAAATTCTATTTGTTCCTTTTCACATTTTTCTTATTATTTTTAATAAGTTGAAACAGGGCAATTGGCTTAGAACATACTTTATATTTTCATGAGAACTACACATTCATTTATACACACTGTATATATTAAGATGGTTTCTTCCTTTTTTAAGGGAGGAGGAAGGAGTAAAAAGTTTGTGCTCTTAACCTATATTTTCCCATTTATCGTGGAAACAATTATAAGTAGGCAGATATACCAAGAATATCCACAGAGATATACACACAAACAATTTTTTATCTATAATATTCATCTACCCCTCAGCTAAATTGGCAATGATGTGATTGAGTGAATACATTTGTGACTTTATCCACAAAAATTTATATTGTGTATATTTGAATTAGGAAGTTAGATTCCTTTATTTGTTCTTGCAAAGGCTGTCCGTGAAACATTACTACTGCAGGAAACCCAATGATTACCATTGGTACATTACATCCTAAACTTCTGCAGAAACCTTTTCTGTTTTACCTTCTGAGATCCGCAGTTAAAACTTTCTTTTGCTGACCTTCTTTTGCAGCGGTGCACAGATGACATATGGAGGAGGCATTTTAAAGTGTAGGACTGATCCAATGCTGGGGGCTAAAGTGGGTCTCATCACAAAGCTCTGTGAACATACATGACACAACCTCTTCTTTGTGCTGCTTTTGTCTTTGCGGAAGCGGACATAAGATCACTACAAATCCTTTCTGGGAAAACAACGTCAGTCAAAAGTCTAGAAAAAGCTGGGAACATTTGATTTATGGTTAGAATTTTAACTTCAACTTGTATTTCAGTAAAGAGAAATCTTAGATTCAAGCTATTGATTATTCAGCTCACAGATCCAGAACCAGATAGAAAATAAAGCAAAAGAAAAAAAAAGGAAGGCCTTGATGAACCCACAGATAACATAATAAAACATTTAAACCATTTTCGGTCTGACTAATCAGCTCTACTGAAGGAAAGATGAGAGCTGTCAACTGGGGAAAAAAAGTTTTGTATTTGACCGTGCTGTCGGTGCCACAGGCATCGTCTACTGTTTTGTCACACAGAGGTGCGGACTTTAAGGGTTTCATCTTGTGGTATTGACCTTTTAACCTTTTCAACCAAATGTCAAAAACAACAGATGTGTACTTCATTCTGATGACAGCTGACAACAGAACAGGACAGCCCTTTGAATTTCACACTACTTTGTTGAGTCTCTGCCACCATTGATGCATTAGTGAGTGCACAACACTGGTGTCATTTCAACTTGTCGCCAGAGGGGGCAAACCTGTACAAAAACTCTGGAACTTGTACAATGCACCTTTAATGTGTAAGGTTAAGCTAACACTTCTGCTGCCAAGCTTTCATTTGAAAACACACCGCATTTCACATTTCTTCACTCAGCCAATTCAGCCAGCTGACCCCACCAAACCTCTCCTCCACAACAACTCATCCACTATCCTCCATACACTATCAAAAGCCATCCTTATCTTCATTACATTTATGTTTCTTGGACTGATTGGCCGATTCTTCTCCATTCCATATTCCACTCACCACCATCAGTTTCACCTGATGTTGCTCATTATAGCCATTCCACCTGGGACTCCACCTACTTATACCTGTCTCACACAATTACTGCCTGTCAGAACGTCTCATCTCACTGCAAGCTTGTTGGTTTCTCAAGTGTCTGTGTAACGTAGCCTGCCCTCACTTGCTGTCTTACTGGTGCTGGTGTGAACCACCTGCTTCCTGTGCTCCTGTGCGGATTAGTGCTTGCTCTGCACCTCCTTGGGAACTCATCAGCTGTACTCTGGTCATTTACTTGCTTCAGTCATCATCACCTGGTCTGTCTCTGCCTTCATCACCTGGTCAGCCATTGCCGCCATCACCAGCTGGTCCTGCTATCATCTGCCTGTCTTGTCAACCATCATCATCAAACCCTTAAATATTTTTTTTTTTTACTCTTTAACTGCCCCACCAAAAGAAAAACTTTTTTTAATTTCATATTCCCTTGGATGACTAATAAACAATGATCTTTTTTTCTAAACCATACAGTTTATATTTAAAAATGTTCACTTCTACCAAATGGTTGAGATATCACTTTATGGTTGAAGTACAAAACGGCAAACAAATAGCAACAACAACAGAGAAAGTAACATAAACATGCTCCTTTATAAATAAAAATAATCATAAAATATCCATCTAAAATGTGAAAACACAATAATACAGTGCCAAACATATTAGACCATTACATTCCTTAAACTAACAATGCAAAAGGACAGCTGCTTTGGGATTATTACAAATAATTCACTTTTGGTGATATGCTTCAAAACATTCTATGGTTTGTGTTCAAACTCAAGAAAACATTGTTTCTTTGGTATTTCTACCATGATAGACCATTAGGACATGGGTTGTTTCGTCCCTGCTTGCAACAATGAAGAGGCCAATGTCCCATAGTGCTCATCTGGTATCGAAAAAAGAATCGTTCAGGAACCGATATTGAAGTAAAGGTATCGGTACCGGTATTGAAAATTTTTGATTGATACCCAGCCCTATCTGGTTGTGATTTTGGACGTGAGGGTCTTTGGGTGTATCTTTTCTTTTGTGAGCGGGAAGAAGTGTGATGGTCAGCCAACTTTGGGTACTGGCTTGTTGGCTTGGTTCAAGCTTTGGACAACTGCCAGGGGGAACCCTTTTGCAACACAACCATTTCTGGTTGAAAACGTCACAGTCCATCTTGTTGTCCAGTCAGAAATTAGAAACTCACAGCTCAAGGATGTGTCCAAATAGGGGAATATAACATATCCTGAACTTCCCTTCGAATAAATCTAATTATAGCTCCTAGCTCCTGCTCCTTGACCTTTTTAATGGGGTCAACAGTAAGACTCTATTGTGGGTAGGAAAGAGGCTTCGGACTGCAGATATCGGACAGTCATTAACTTATACATCATTACACAACAAAAACACATATGGATGATTCTAGTCAAATCCGGGTAAAGCCTTCCGAAAACGAACCATAAAGAGTACATTCTCTACTATCCAGCAATTTTTGTTAATTTCCGTAAGGTTTCTATGCTAAATTAGCTGTGAGAGGAAGCATACAGTCTCCTTTTCCTACCCCCTTCCTTATTGCACTATTTGGACAACAGTTATTATGGCAATCACTAACACACTTACACTTTGGTTAAAAGAGTCCATGTAGTCCTAAATAATTTTTATTAGACCTATAGTAACTTAGATCAACTTATAAACCAACCGAAGGAACAGAAAAAATATTTTACCATATTCATAATGTAATAGCACTTGATTAGCCGTTTATAGAAATGGATAAACTAGATGATTTGAATGACTTGATTAAAACCTAAACATTTTATTACATTAGCCTGAATTTGCTACCATTAAGTGACAAATCAACTGTTTAGTGAAGCATGTTTAAAAAAAAAAAGTTAAACGTGTTTTTTTGAGTTTTCGTGTTACACCAAGGGTCATAATTCTGTTTAGTAAGATCTTTATTATCAAAATATGTGAAAAAAGTACCCAGACCTTTCAAAGTTTAACAGTAAAGAGTCATGAATACATACGGAATAAAAAAAATCGGATAGTACCATTTATATGGGCACACAATCAATTAAGAAACAATTAATTCTTCCCTTGAAAGAAACAATGAATGGTAAGTGTGTCAGTGAATATAGCATGTTATATATACACTCCTAAAATTAAAATGGGAAATGTTAGGGTATCCAACTGGTGACATTTTTAAGCCAGGTCATTTTTAACTGTGCCATAGGACCAGTGAATGTATGTGTTCACCAGAATCAGTTGAAAGTCAAACTGGATTTATAGCATGAAGCTCTTAACTAAAACTTATCTTGGCATGCTAGCGTTCATGTTAAGCTTCCATCACTTATCATAAACTGAAAAGCAGCCCATAGCCTATTAAAAGAAACTAATAAACAGAATAATCGTCTCTTTATACTTTCCAACATGCTGTGTATGATGAAATGTTTCAGGAAAATTATTTTTGTTATTATAATACATAACCAAGCCTTAATGTAACCACCCAATTTGGTTTAAACATTCCATTAGATGTGATGCAAGATGTTACTGATGACAAACAAACACCTGTGCATGCAGAGATACACACTGTGTAGCAACACTGTAACACGTCTGAGCAGGTGTAAGTTGTGTGGGAGGTAATACAAGCTTTCCTGACGTTACATAAGAGCCATCAGGCTAAGCCAGAACATTCTTACATGTTGATTTACAAGTGTAAAAAACATAATAAAAACATGGAAATGAGTAGTCTGCTGAATGCAATTGGACTTGGGATGGAAAAGCAATTCTGCCCTTGAAGCAATTCTTAACCTGCGGAGGGCTGGGACAGGTGTGAGCTTCCCAGGTGCACTTCCACAGGCCATGTAGTTCCAGTAATCAGCAACGAAGAGTGGTAATAACAGGGTGCTGCTGTCAGAAAACTGTACACACAGTCATTCACACTCACACAGAAGCCTATGCAGTCATATCTCAAAGGCCCAGTATCGCACGCAAAAGAGCCAAACAAGGCTTAGTCACACCATTTCGTCTTTCAATCGTTTATCATCCTCCGCATCTGTGTGCCTGTCACCGTTGACCCCTCAGCTATGTCCTCACCTCTACTTGGATCTTTCAGCCACTTTGACTCACAGGTCAGGATGTTCACAAGGAGCTCATAAAGCAGCTGTTACAACAGCACTTCACCTTCACCTGCCAGCAGATCCAGTGCACAATAAACAGTGAGCTTGAGATCAAGTTAAAGGTCAGTCAGGTCTCCAGAACAAAATACAGAAAGCTGACTACAAACACACAGAGATACATCTCTGCTATTATGTAAGTCGATAAACTATAACTTTAATGTCATATTTCCACTGAATTTCATTGATTGAAGTCACCTTTGCAGGTGGAACACGTTTATGCATAAAGGATATACAAATAACATTTCAGTCATATAGATTTTAAGGTGTTAAAAGTAGAACAAAACAAAAAAAAAAAGAAAATCCCGACTTTACCCCGTACTCTGCCTCTTCCTTAAAGAAACCCGGATATCAAACAGGGATTACATAAAATGGATGAAGGATGAAACAACACAAAATACAATACCCTCATAAATCTTCTGATATGAAGAGTGGCTGTATGTGTACGTGAGAAAGTGCTGCTGGGTCAGCACTGCAACCGCTTTAAAGAATGCAAAAAAGACACAAAGGGAACATTTTAAAACCTTCTTACTCAGATTTTTTTTCTTCTTCTGTTATTTCACATTGGGATGTATGGTGTGCTGTGAAAGTAACCGTGCATGGGCCCTGGGCCAAGATGTCATTCCAAGACACCTTCATCACTGGATCCTACTTTAAATGTTGTCTTTTCCCATTTAAACCAAAGTTTAAACCAGCTACCATTTCTATGTGATACGTCTGTGTGACCCCAGGTCAGAACAAGTACACATCAGGGGGGTCAGACTGTGTAGCTCCTGGTCTCACTCACATTTCACAAATGGCTTCTGATTATAGAGCCTGTCAACATTTATTTAGCGGTGTGGCAGTGAAAGGTTTGAGATGTTGAACTTGCAGAGGCCTCTGTGTGAGGCTGCGACTCTGGGATCTGTCCTTCTGCATTGCTGCCGCCCATCAGCACTCTCCACCATGTTCTTACAGGAAACAGGAACCCTGATGTGAAAACTGGTGTGGAGAGGATTGTTGATCACAGCAGAAAAACTGTGTCACTCTAATTGTAAAGAACCACCTGAACACAGCTAAATGAGTGGTCCACAGTTTTTTATGTTTCATTTAATTACTTTAACACTTTTTATCTCCAATTGTCATGTTAGCAAATTTTTAGACATTCCAGTCTTTCAAAAAATTTATAGGGATGCAACTGTAGTAGGCAGTGATCTACAAAACGTAACAAAAATCACTTTAAAGAGTAAAGATGAATGAGCTAATGAGTATCTGCATTCAAAATAAATCCTAATTTTACCTTAGGGGCTAAAGCTATCAGCTTGTCTAAGACAGGCAAATACCAAAGTGAACTTTTGCAATGTTAAAACAACTGTAATCTCAAAAAAACTTTGTATTAACCATTGTGGAGCAAATTTTAGCTGTATCGCTACTCTAACACAGGAGGTAATGTATTCATCTTATTCAGACGTGTTAGAGCCAATGATTACTTACATGGAAATGAAGGTCGGAACTGGTGCACCAACAGCAATCTTCCTGTCTGAAATACTATATGTACTGGTTGGAGGTGTTGTGCCATTACACATGTTATTTATTATATAACTCTCAGTTTGCTAGGTATTGTCTGCTGAATATCAGCCCATTCAGCTGATATTAGAATAATAGTTGAAAGGGTGATTTTAATCACTGGCATTATTATAACAGCAAACTCTGCACACATGTGGAATAATTGAATGACAACTTATTTTCAAGTATAATAATTTCTTAATAGAAATAAATGGACATCCAGAGAACACCATTATAAAATGTTGCTTATCTGAAATAACACTATATTTCAATTAACAAATCCTTTCTAATAGGCAAGTGAAACTCAACTACACTACAAAACAAAATTAAGATTAAAATAAACTAAGGAACTATGTACACATAAAAGATTAAAAAAAAAGCAGTAGTTGAAACCTATCATCATAAGACTGATTCAGTGAATCTTGAGTTCTTAGAGAATATGGAATCAGTTTAACTTAGCTATTTTAGAACATCTGATATGTCTTCAATCCATTTACAATGCAACTCCAGGTTAGATAAAACAGTATTTGAGGAAATAATATTTTAAAGAATGATCTGGTAAATAATAATCAATAACCCTTAAGACATTAGAGTTTTATTAATGTAACTATTTCTTCCAGAAATATCTTAGGATGCCAGAGGGCACTGTAAGCAGACAATTATCCGGAAACGACCATTAGCTTGATGGGACAATATTAAAGTTACACAAACACCATTAAATCAACATTAATGTTCCCTATTAATGCTAATTAAGGCTAATAGCGGCCAATGCTAGCGGCAATTTGGCGCTCACTTAAAAAGACTTTAAAGCTATATTTTGCTGCAATGAGCGGACCGGAAAGCACAAACATGAATGTCCCATCAGTGTACAAAACCCTTACGGAAATAAAGTTTGTTATAACCATAAAACACATCCAAAACCCAAAACAAATCAACATAGCATTGTTTTAAGGGTCGCTAACGGGTAGCTTAGCCAACACACAATAAAACACATTCAAAATAAATAATTTTAAATGTCGGGATGATGCCATCCTGACTTTCCCTATAATTTCCATGCCCAACCTCTGCCTCTGCGTCTGTTCGGTCGACTTTGGGGCATCCAGTTGAGAGAAGCTGGACCAAGGTGAAGCTGGTTCAGGCCAGCTGTACTTAGCTGGGTTCTAGCGCTGCACCCATGTTCGTGGGTCTCCGAACTCTATTCAGACCCCAGGGGTCTGCCTCCCCAGTGTAGACACCTTCACGGTTCACGGGAAAAAAGAAAGATGAAGGGGAAGAGCCTGGATTCATAGCGGCAGCCCCCTGCTGTGAGGGGCAGTCCCCTCATGCCTGCAGTCTCTTATTGCATGAGAAACAGTGATTTCCTGAAAGAGAACAAACTGATTTTGTCTTTCCTGTGTGATATCACAACAGAGAAAATGTATGATACATCAGTAAAGCATTCTAGAAAAAAGTAGTGCTTCAAATAAATTATATTTTGGTGATTTGGGCACTACAATAGTTTTAGTGATTTACGAGACCTCACGCCTCCATTTTCTGTGTAAATAATGACTGTTTACCAACTATGCAAACATGATGACATTTTAATGAAATTATCATAATTATCCACTAAGATGTTTTTGAGATTGCAGTAGTTCTGAGATGTTAGAAGTCCACCTTGGTCTTAGCTTCTCTCAGGCTAGCCATGAGCTCCAGCTTCCAAGACTAAGTAAACCAGATTTATACTGTTGTCATAATATTTCATATAGCATAAATCCTAACATAACCATTCCCAATGCTTATTTGTTTTGAACATGCATAAATGCTTAAAAGCCTAAATGAAGTATAACACAAAATGTGAATGGGGACTGTGCTCTAAGGAAGTTATGGGTGGTTAGGGGAGGTGAAGGAAGCTGAAAGGATGTGGGGAGGACAGTGGTGGCTTGGCACAAAAACTGTGTGCGAGTTTGATCAGTGCTGGCCGGATTATGTAGAACTTTGTGCCATTTAACAAAACATTGAGGGTTTTTATAGAGTGAAAGTGAAGAAGGGAGAGAGTGATCATTATAGCTCCTGGAATAGCATATTTAGAAAGAAAATTAGAGAGAAAGACCCATTGTGTGTGCATGTGTGTATGTGTGCATGTGTGCATGCGGATGGGCATGCTTACGAGTGTGTTAGAGAGGACAGCATTGAAATCCACTTCATGGACAAGTTTTGTCACACATTTATTGCTGTTTAATTTTACGCTCTTTGGGTAAACAGCAATGCTTTATGTAGTAAACAGAATTTTGATTTCTTAATGTAATATAAACTGAGGACATGGCTTGTGTTTTTATAGGTTCATCACAGACATGAATCTCAGATGTATTTTGGGCTTTTAAAGACATGTATAAACATTTTATTCTATTTTGAAGGAGATTGATTCACTATAATTCATTAACTATAAAATGTAATCTGTTTAGTTTGATAGTAATGGTAATAGTAATATCATCTTCATTGTCATTGAAACATACATTACAACGAAATTTGTTCTCTGCTTTTAACCCATCATCCTAGGGGAGCAGTGGGCTGCCATGTGCGGCGCCCGGGGAGCAATCTGGAGTTAAGGGTCTTGCTTAGGGACCCAGAGTGCAGGCACTGGGGATCAAACCGGGTACTTGTATCCTTCTCAGAGTGCAAGCGCGCTGCTCTAACCACTAGGCTACGACCCCCCCGTCGTGGCCGAAGGGGGGTCGGCCACAACATGTCGGGCCACGACCCCCCGTGATGTTATTGTGGATTTCCCTTAAGTGAAAATAATACATACAGCCTCCGATATATACATTCATCTCGACTAATGTTTAGATAAAAGTCACTTACCAAGTTACAGCTGAACAACACTCTTTTTGCAGCCTTAAATCTGGTTAAATCTTTGGCCACTGTTTGTATTACAGCATTCTGAGTTCATTAATAATTGTTGGTTTCCTGTTGAACCCTGTTAAAAACCCTG
The DNA here is from genome assembly GCF_011125445.2 of Fundulus heteroclitus. Classification (NCBI taxonomy): domain Eukaryota; kingdom Metazoa; phylum Chordata; class Actinopteri; order Cyprinodontiformes; family Fundulidae; genus Fundulus; species Fundulus heteroclitus. The sequence goes on along the minus strand of NW_023396945.1, from coordinate 40,532 downwards.
TGGTCTTTTCATAAAAACCAGGAGACTAGACGATTTAGATCAAATCCACTCAGCCAAGAACGGCGGGCAAATATCCAGTCAGAACTATGCCAAAGCTTGTCGACAGCTACAGATATTGTGTGTTTTTTTATGAAACCTGCTGAAGACCTTATCACCAAATATTAGAGTGTATGTATGTATTTGAGACTGTATGTATAATCTGACCACTAATGAATCAAATAAAAACTCACAGCGACTTCAGGCTTTTGCATTTAATTCATTTTTAAGCAACTTTAAGTAGTTGTATTATTTTTTTCACCCTGGCAAAACAACAGTTTAAATGCATAACTTCTACAAAAATATGATATTCATGCTTATGAGTTTACAGTTGCTCCTAAAAGAATACAAAAAGTTTTTGTAATCAGGTCAGGATAAACTGTCAATGAATTCAAAACCTAGAATTGTGGTCCAACTTTAGCTGTGGTTTTCTCAGATAACAACACATGATTCCAGAATGTTTTAGACTATTTTAACTCAGCCTATGTTGCCTTTGAAAGAAAAGGCCACTGTTCTGAAGCCCTAATCATTTGTCCAGACGTACAGAGAAACAAAGATATTTTTGTCACATGGGACCACAACAAAAATCCTTGCGTTGCTTTCCCAATTTTCATTTTGCATTTTATGGATTTTTGGAGAGGTTTCCAGTTTTGAAATGTCACACATGTTCCCCATTTTGTGAAATTATTGTTTTTTGTAGTTTGCCATTTAATTCACTACAACTAATATTAGATGTGTACCCGATAAGACTGAAATCTCACAATATAAAAAGTTTTTTCAATAAAACTTTAGTTTAAGGGTGTGCACTCTTTTGAAAGCTGGTTATAGTTCATTTTGTATTTTTTAGTTTTCTTCTCTGAACAGATTTGTTTGTCTTTCAGTTTATTTCAAGATGATAAATGTCGCATTAAAGATGAAAAAGTTTTGAAATGTTTCATGGTCTCATTTCTTTTTCTTTTTTTTTGCATCAGATAAACAGCAAACCTTTGTGGACTACTGCATGAAAACACCTCTCTTGCCTTGCCTTATGCCTTCTCTCTTTCTGTTGTGTAGTGGCTGCTACTTGTGGAAATGAGAATTAAGAAAGAAAATTTTTTTTATGACAACATAAATGGAAAAGGCAAACTTTCCAATAAATTCTAGTTTGTAAAGCTATGTAACTTTTCTTTCATAACTGAATAATTGCTGTGCATAATTTTTATTAGTCTGAGTAAAGGTATGTCAGTGCAATTACTGGATAAGGAGCCACACGTCTCTGCTTGAAGGCCTGATAAAGACATATTTAGAACTTTACTGTTGTTACTGTTTCTAATTCTAATTAAAGTTCATCCTTTAACTAAACACCAGGGTGGTGCAGTGGCTTATCATCACATCCTAAAATGAGAAAGTGGTTAAACACGCACACACGTATCAAGGCTGTGCTCAGGAAGCAGGAAGTGATCATTTACAATAATTGAGCTGTGAACAACATAATAATTTTCCACTCCAGGAGAAAAGTATCATCGCTTTGTTTCTTGATTTAGTGCTCCTCAACCTCTGTTAATGAAGAGCAAATTGAATGCATGCAGCTGAACACGCACACTTCGAAATCCACTTTTACACACTTTGAGCTAATTGGGTGTGTGGATGTGTTCAAACCTACAGCATAGTTTTCATACACGCGTCTGGCTATCTGTTTGCGCGTAAAGCTGATGACAGAAAGGGAGTTGGTTCTGTCACTGGCGCATGGCTATTACAGGCACAGGGGTTTACAACAATGAAGCCCTAAAGCTGGCCTTCATTTCAAGGCTTAGAAGCCTAATGTAAAACAACGTGCAAGTCTCTCATTACAAACCCCAAACTGCCTCTCTTTAAAGGTGCTTTCCTTCCTACAGCTAGCATAACATCTCAGAGTGCAAATGGCTCATGGATAACCCCAAGGTATCCTCTCTCTCATTGACCCCTATCATAAGGTGAGGGTCTGTACAGAGAGAAGGACCCCATGTAATGGAGCAGCTGTGGAATCATTTATAGCAGGGTTAATTGCCGTAGGAAAAGAGAATTGTGCCCACAGGCTGCTTGCTCTGGGTGTGATTACAGGTTCACCTGCCATCAGATGTTGTATACAGTTAATCATCAGGTCAATGGGGTCCATGTCTCCTTCTGAGCCCTTTGAGGACAGTTAAGACAAGAAGACAACTGCTTGGAGAACTAAACCTCTGATATTTCATATCAGAGGTTTAGTTTATTATAAATGCATGCTTGACAAATGGACACTAATCAGAAATCTAACTAAAGCAAAATCTGCATCTAAAGCCTGTTAGATTGTTGTAATTACGGAATATTAAAGTCTGCAACTTTAATATTCCGTATTTGCAATAATGTGGCTATAAATTTAGTTTCATTTTATTAGCTGTATCCCTTTTATCCAGTGTAAGTAAATACACATCGGATGCAACACTTTTTATGCAACTGATTATTCTGTGATGTAATTTTGATATATGGTGCATAATCATTTATTCTGTCTAATGTAGTTCTAACATAATTAGGAGGCAGTTATCACAGATCATATGGTAGTCTTTAGTAGTTTTCTTTTTCTTTTTTTCCACTATTTAGCATGGTTCCGGTTGGGGGTTTACTTTAGTTTTGGTTTGTAGCACCTGTATTCTGTTTCCATGGTCTGTTCCCTGGTTTGTCTCAGTTTGTTTTGCATTTTACTTTCCTGCACACCCTGTCCTTGGTTTAGAAGTCACACCTGCTTTGTGTCAGACATCATTTCCTCACTTTGTTATTTCTTCAAAGTTTTCAGTTGTGCTTGTCAAATCCGTTCAGGTGTATGTTGGTCTGGAATTCCCTTTTTTTCTCTTTATGGGTAAAATTTTATTAAGGACTAAAGGGGAGTTCTGAAGATTTAATTAAACATTTCGGGTCTATAAACTGCAACAAACCTGAATTGCTTGGTTATGTATGTGGTCAATAAAAGTGCAACAGAGAAAGAACAAAAAGCCAACCTTACACATTTTTTATGCCTAGTTGACAATTGATGGCATGAAAATTAAGGTGGCATCAGAAAATCAAGGAAATACATTAAACAATGACCCTGAAAACCGTGGTACCGTAGTTACACTGTAGGTACCCAGTAAATACAGCAAAGGTATCAAGTAGGTGCCTGAAACAGACTCCACATGACTTTATCAGTTTCCCATAGATTTGGGGAAATCATCTATAAGAGCCTACCACTTGAAAACAGCTGATGATATATAGGTATCTGGTAAGTTTTTTATCTAAGTTTAAAGAAACACAAGCTTTAAAACTACCGTACCCTGTAAATGTTAATTATTTAGATCTGATCCATTTACAAATGTAATTGTTTCAAACCCCACCATCTAAAAAACTAAAATATGTTGACAATTTAAAAGGAAAATTACTATATATATTTATATATATTTTCTTTGTGAACTCCCTGAACTGACATTCAAACAGAAAATTATCTGAACAGAATGTGACAGTTTTTGTAAAACCAAAATCAGGGAGGATGAAAAGAGTAATAGCGGGCAGGGATGGATGATAGTCAGATGAAAGAGTGATGGTATAACAATGGTGAGGATCAAACCTAATAGAATTAAATCTTCAGTTTCCTGATATTAGCTGCAATCGACCTACAGAGCAGTTTTGTGCCTTATGAAAACACATTTTAGAGCAGAAACAGTTATTTGCTTCCCATTTTAAAACCTGCAATCTTTGATTTGCATTAAACTAGAATGTTGGTTTGTGGGTAAGAAAAAAAAAAATATTCCTACTATTACCCTTGAGTGAAATTGGAAGCAGACGTAAATGCCAACTTTAATATCTGCTCTTAACACAAAAAAATCCTTGACCAGGCGATGGATTCTAAACGTGTGAGAAAAATGAAGGTGAGTGATGGAAAGCCTGCTGCCAAGGTTTTCACTCTGTGACTGACTGGATCTTGGCATGCCCACTTCTATACCTTTTTTTATTATTTCCCATATTGCGGGTATTGGCGGAAGCACATAGAAAACGGTACTCCTCTGAAACTCTTAGCTGTGAAGTAATCCCCCAAAAACGTCCTTGTTAACACAGTGTCTAGTTGAAACTTTCTGGGCTTTCGTCCAGTGTAAAAATATGACTCCTTTTACTTTCATCTTTCCTCCCTCATTCTGCATGTCTGAGCTTTACTGGGTGCTGCTGGTCTGAGGCCCAACATGAGGCCTAAACTCACCCCTCCATTAAAATAGGGGGACGCCAAACATCCCCTGATTTACAGCTCGAAGCACACGCTACGCTCTCTCTCCTATGGTCTGTAAATGCCAAATGAGAGCGTGATGTCCAGATCCCACTTGCTATATTAACCTACATTCTTTCCAGTAGAGTAAAGTGGCTACATGAACCCAATATAACCACACGCTGAAAAGAGACAAACCTGCCAAAGCCCAACAGAGCACTCACGTGAAGGCCGAATGAAGGGTAGGCGCTGATAAAATCAGCTGCTGACCTTCTCCTGCATACTATAGAGAGCAGCCAACGACGTGTCTGGTCTCATACACCTCGCTGTGTCCCCGGTACTGTCTGGACACAAAATGTTCCTGCTCTTTCCATCATCCTGACCATAATAGTTTATTAGCTACTATCATATGATGTCGAGTACCTGTTCAGGATCAAATACAGTCGTCTGTTCAACCCACATGCTGGGTTTTATGTAGTAGGGATTGAAGCTGTGACGTTTTAGCCAGACAGTAGGTTGGGTTTGAAGAGTCTGAAAATGGAGTCTCCGTCGGTGATCACAGAGCCCCATTTTAGACAAAATGAGAGCACTGTTATGTATTCTGAAAAACGGGGTACAAAATGATCAAGGCAGCAAAGGTTGAAAAGGAAAATTCATCGGGTGAAATGACCAGTACTGTATAGTTGCATTTTCTTTATTTTTGTCATTCTTTAGTATGGTTTGCACATTGCCCTGCAGGAATAAAGCAAAAAAGTTCCAGGGTTTTTTGGTTCCAGCTGGGACATTTCTTCAATCTGCATGTATGGTTATTTAAGTGTAATACTCCCACAGTTCAAAAGGAGGTATGTTAGATGAATTGACCACTCTAAATTGCATTTATGTGTGAGTGTGCATGACTGGTGTGCTGGTATGATGCAATGACCTACCTGCCCCATGACTGTTTTAATGATAAAGAAAATTATTTATTTATAGTGATTTATTTTAACTCAAATGCTTCTCGTTTAGTAATCTATGGGTTACTCTTTCTAACCCACTCTTTGTCTTTATGTAACACATTGACAATGTTAATCCTTTTTGTTGTCAGCTTGTTCACCCTCGTTTTGCTTCTTTTTTTGGCCCGCTTGAACCTGAGAAATGTAATGTATGAGAAAGGTGTTTAAAGTGTACACCCAAAATCTGCCAGTTTTACTTGTGTATAAACTATGTAGCATATGTTTCTGTTTGAAAATTGGTAACACATGATCAAAACTCTAAATCCATAAAAAATACATTGAAGCAGATCTAGTTTTTCCTGGGTATATTTGGCATTGTATTAATTTTTTCTCCAAGACAGAAGAAGAAACATAATACTGCTGCTGAACTGATAACTGTTTACAACAACGCATACAGGCACATTAGATCATGGCATTTGATGACGTATCGTTTCTTGAAAGAGTGTCCTAGTATTTTAACCACTACCTTAATTAAGTGGCAGCAGATGGGGAACGGGGACAGAATCCCTAGGAAATGGGACCTGGACTTGTATGAATACCAGCAACTCACTAGAAATGATTCCCACAAAAGGCAGTTTTCCAGGCGAGCCATGTAATCGAGCGGTTAGGAAAGTTCAATGTAGACCAAAGTTTTTCCCTTTCTAATAATGTCATCCAAAGTGCAGTTAGCAGTACTAAAAGTCTTAAGTGTGGGGGGAGGATTCGTGGCGGTGGAAGAAGTCGTCTAAAGTATTACAAAAGTTAAAAGGGAAGGGGATACTCCTATCAGCTTCCCAGGGTTTGCAGGCCCCTGCTGAGGAAGCCTCCAGGACCCTCGGCCGCCTTTTACCCTACCCGTTCTCCTCAGGATTAACTCTCACTGGCCCCTGGAATGCGACGGAAGATGGATCTACTTTCCCTACATTGTTTCACCTGCTCTAAATGGAACCACATGTTGCACAGGACTGCATCTCCTTTGTCTGTAATTGGAAGAGCATGCACGGCTAAGGCGAAAGCAGAGTGAAGCCGTGCACGAATGACAGGCTTCCCCCTTTCCTCTAAGCGCCACTGACTCGGGGGTGCCACGTTCTGGTCCGGGCCGAGTCGAAAGGCCGCTGTGCAGATCCTGAGATCGTTTATTGACCTGGCACAACATGTCAAATCCAGTTCAATGGGATGACTGTATCATGTGTCCTGCGAGTCTTTCAAGCGCTCACGGTTAAACGTGAGCGACAGTCTGGAGTTTGCCGAGGAAGGAGGCCTTGACGGTGAGTCTGACACGCTTTGAGAACACAGGCTGTACAGTACTTTTCATTCTCTGCAGCGTGTGATGTCTGAGCACAGAGACAGGCCGGGGACAGGGGAGAGGGATCACCTGATCTCACCTCCCTGCTTTATTATACACACAGGATTGCATAGGACAAAGAGCACTTGGTATTAATTAGGTTCATCTGTAATTTTAATTGACCATATCTCCCAGTTATGCAAGGAAGGAATCAGTGTGTTGTATATAAAATGTCACCATATCCAAAGAAAAGAAAATCCAAAGGCAATAGGTTTGGGAACTGAAAGCCAGATTAGACTTGTAAAGTCTCGGTAAAAGGAAAATGAATTATTGGATCTTAAAAAATGGCATAAGGTATTAAACCTTCTCATTACATGATCTCAGAAGCACAAAAACACTTGAATCGGTAGATTGTAGAACCTGTATGAGCAACAAAAACCTCTGACAGCCTTTCAGTTACTTGACACCATTATTGGAGGATTATTTGTCAACTGCTTCAAAACACTGCAGGTTGGTTTTTTTTGTTTTTCCTATGCGAGTTTCTCACGTTGTCACCACAGTATTTTGAAAGTCTACCAAGCCGTCAAAGCGTGTTAATCCATTCCTTCATTGTGTTGCTGATTATCTACTGTGCCTGAGATCAATAAACATTTGTGTGACAGTTTCAGCTAAGCTTAAAACTGTTGTACCAGTGTCCTTACATTTTCCTCCAAGACTATTTTAGCAGACAGAGGCTTTATGGTTGAGACAATATTTCTTAACTGCTGAAAAAACGTATCATTAACCGTCCACATACGTGCTTGTCTGTTAGTTTTTGATGTGTTTGTGGGTCTGAAGTGGTATGTTTGGTTTTAACTAAATGTGGAGTGATGCATTTTGGGGTGGTTGATTAAACGCTGTTTTGTCACGGCTCTGGAGTCGTGGGTTTTCCTTTCTTTTTTCATCCTCGTCTTCTGTCCCTGTGCTGATTAAAAGGCCCAGCAGAACTCTCACTCGATGCCAGATTGATTGGGGAAAACAACTCATCCAAGTAAAATGTTCTCAGTGCGCTCGCCCATCTTGGATCTCACTGCTGCAGAACCGGGTAGACATCTCCAAGTCTTCACAGTTCACTTTGCTCCTTCCACGAGAGTTACCTCAATCGTACTGTGCACCTCAGTCTACCTTCACCTTCCATTAATGGGCCTAAGCAAATAAACTCCAGAGCACAACTTACCTCCACTTAACAATCTCTCCATCACCACCTCAACTTATGTCAGCTGCATCTAGTACCAGCAACCACTACAATCCAAGCAAAATCAAATACAACTGCTCTCCACTCTTCCACTTGCCTTGAAACTGCAGTAACTTGCATGTCTTTCCCATGCCTGCCACGTCTCCTTTTTTTGGAGCAACAGCCAAAAAACTGTGTGGCTTTAAACCGCCTCTTCATCAGGATTTTCCCTTCTCGTCGGTTCCATGTATTTCAGTCAAGTCAAAGTCCCAAATTATGACCATCGTTAGTGCATTTTTCTCTTGATAATCAAAATAAGGTAAAGAAAATCGTTTTTTATGTATAATTGAATTTGATACATTAGGCAATAAATAGAAAATAGGTGAGGTTTCTATCATTTTTGACTACACATCTAAAAAAAAACAACCTTTTCTTTCCATCTAGAAGGATTGTGCATAACTTGTGCATTTCTCTCAATAAATGTTATTAGAACACAATGTAATACTAAGATCATCCATAAATAATATTAAAACCAGAATAAGATCAATGTACAGTGTGTACCATGGCCTTTGTTTCAACTGTATGCTATAAGCTTCCTGTCTGAGGTGGAAAGAAAAGAAATAGAATATCCTGTCGACAGGAATCTCAGGGGTGAAGGTAAACATCAGTGGTTCACACTCTCTGGACCAGACACGAGACACATGAAATAAAATCTATGTACAAAATGTGTTTTTAAGTTCAGAACATCTATCAAGAAACATGTTGCCTACTTGAGTCTGTGGGTTTTTTTTATATATATTATTTATCCAATCAAGACAGGCTCCGTGTGTTTAGCTCTAAATATCATCCTAAGCAGTCTGACTTTCTTCATCATAGCTCCCCCTTGTGGCAGTAGCTTGTTAACGCATAGGTTTTAGATTAAGCTCCGCTCATCGCAAACAAGTGTTGGAAGCATCTCTGTTACCTAGACAGTAGTTTTGATTGGAGGATTTTTTAAAAGGGAAGGTAAATGAATGAGAAATTTGCTGTTTTGTACATAAAAGAGTAGATATAAAGCATAAATATTGGTGTTGTATTAACAATACATGTAGAAAGATTCATGTTTTTATCTTTGTATTTTTTTACTTTTTTTAAACGTTGAACATCAAATTATATCTAGGTGATCTCAATGTAGTAAAAAAAACCTCCAGCCTCCTATTCAACTGACAAGCATAAAGCCCGTTCTGACTCCGTCTATGGAAAGAACACTGTGATTACGACAATAATTTAAAAAAATATTAAAACTTTTAGGGATTTATGCTAACAATTACCTTTTTATTACCTCTTAGAAAAGCCATTTGTTCAGTAGGTATTAGGGTTGTTGGGGTCATTGTCCTGTTCCAGAAAGAAGGTGAACCTCCAGCCATCTTCCTAGTGGCAAACTGAATGTGACAACTACACGGACATCCTCCCAAACTGACAGGCTGGGCAAGGAGGGCACTAATCAGAGAAGCAGCCAGGTGGCATGGAAACTCTTGGGGAGCTGCAGAGATTCACAGCTCAGGAGGGAGAATCTTTTCTAGCAAGGAGAGTTGATGGGAAGATGGATGGAGTTAAATGAAGGGCGAGCTTTCAAATAAACATGCAAATGACTTGAGACTGGACCGAAGGTTCACCTTCCAACAGGAGAAGAAGAACAACTGTAAACATGCAGTCATAGTTACAATGAAATTGTTTAAAGTAAAGCACAATTAGAATGCCCCAAGTCAAAGAAGAGGCCAAATCCAAGAGAGAATCTGTGGAAACAGCTAAAACTAAAAATGGATGTTCATAGATGCTACCGTTCCAATCAGACTGAGCTTAAGCTACGGTGCAAAGAAGAAATTCCAGTCTCTAGACAGTAGCCCTAATGAAGACACCTCAAAAGTCTTGCAGATGTAGTTTCAGCAAAAGGTGGTTCTACAAAAAGTTGACTCAGGGGAGCATCCACTCTTTACAGAGTTTTATTCACGAAAACTAGCCTGTTTCTTTGTGTTATCTGACATATGAAACTCTAAAAGTACAAATGCATTGAAACTTTTGGTTGTAACTTGAAAAATTGTGGAAGAGTTCGGGGATTCATAAGTATTTTGTAAGCAACTGTAAACATTGTAAAATGTCAAGGGTTATGTTTTTTCTAAGAATGGGTTTATAGAGGTTTACAGGTAGGTAAGGAAACATTATTATATTCATCTTAAATGGTTTTAAAGGAAATGTGAGGCAACGCATATACAACGATTTTGATCTGTGTAATCCTTTATAAAATAACTAGTGGTCCAAAGCAGCTTCAGGAAACGAAGATCTATATAATGAAAATATTTAAGTCTGTGATATTACCTTTTCTGACTTTTTAAATACAGGAAACATTTTTATAAACAATTCTCAATAGTTCTGATTGAAAATATGCCTCTAACTAAACACCAGGGTCATTTAGTAGCCCCCGAAATCAGAATGTGGTTAACCCTCCAAACACATCAAAGCCGCACTCAGGAAGCAGGAAATTAACATTTACAATAATTAAGCGGTGAATGACAAAACCATTTTCCACTTGAAACAAAAGCCATTCTTTTTCCAGATTTGGTGCTTCACAGTTTGTTTGTTAAGAGCCGATTAACCACATGCAGCTCAACACGCACGCTTCCAAAGCCACTCTGGCACTCTGTGAGCTAATTGCATTCGTGAACGCGTGTTTGTTAGACGCGCCGTGATTTCCCCCCCCATCAGTTTGACTTGATTAACAAGTGTGTGTGTGTGTGTGTGTGTGTGTGTGTGTGTGTGACTGCTGCGCTGATGAAAGAAAAGGGGGCTGGTTCCGTCACCGCCGCATGGGCATTAAAGGTACGAGGGTTTACATAACAGCAGAACCCTAAAGGTGGCCTTCATTAGAGGGATTAGGGGCCTAATGTAAAACAATGTCCGGGTCTCTCAACACAAACCCCAAACAACGTCTAAAGAGAGTCCGTGAGCATTACCTCTCAGACTTCAAACACTCCATCTGTAGCCCCATGCTTTCATTCATCAACCCCTATCTCAGAGCGAGGGTCTGCAGAGGGTAATGGACCCCGTGTAATGGCGCAGCTGTGAAATGATTTATTGCTGGGTTAGTTGTTGGGTGGAAAGGGAATTGTACCTGCATACGTCCAGGCTGGCTCTGAGTTCAGGGAGGAACTGGAGTTACTGGAAGTCATTTGTTTCCTTCCATCGATGATCAGCTGCATGCCGCCGGCTTAGCGTGAGCCTGTGTGGGAAAGGAGGATGCAGAAAGGTTTCAAACAGAAAGGGCTTTAACAACAAGGGTTGAAATGATTTGCTTGTGGATAAAATCATGTAAACAGTTAAGAAAAACAGACATTTGGATGTGGCACTTAGATTTAGTGCACAGCAGAAGAAAAAAATAAATGTCAACATAAGTTTCCAAATGTTTCTGCCTTAGTCTTTAGATGACGCGTTACATATTGGAAGTTCTGTATAATCTTCTCCCCTCATCTGTGTTTTACACACACGTGAACTCGGGTGACATCTCCTTCTTTGTCTCATCTCTGTAGCACCTTTAATTTTTCTGACCAGCATCTTTATCTTTGCTGAAGAAAAGCCTCATCACAGCAGGACACCGTGTTTCATTGTAGGCATAGTGTGTTCAGGGTGATGAACAGTGGTGGTGGACATCACTCTCGCAAAATGCAGATTCAAACTCTTGCCCAGTCTATCACCTAAAATGAACAGCCGAGTCTTTGCAGGTTTGCAGGCTGTCAAACTCGTTCAATTACAAGATGGTGGATTGAATGGTGCTCTGTGTGATGTTTAAAGGATGGGATGTGTTCGTATAACCTAATCCTCCTTTAAACGTCCCAACTTTATCCTTGACCTTTGTTGCCTTCCTTGGTCTTCATGAGGTTGAAACCACCAAGGCTTTCACATAATACATTTTAATTTATGCTGAGATTACATGATAAACATGTGGACTCTATTTAAGTAGGTGACACATGAAGGCAATTTCTAATTAGGGTGTCAGAGTAAATTGGGCTCAAAACAAATGCAGGTCCCCCCCTTTTACATATAATCTGAAATATAAGTAAATAAATTAAAAATCCAGTCCAAAGTGGCACACTACACTGTGTTTGTCACCTAATTTCACAGTAAGATATATTAAAGCTTGTATGAATCGTTTAGCAAGGAACACTAACAATACTATAAATATTTTGGGGATTTCAGTTTGGAAGTAGGACATAAGAAGCTAAAAGAAGACATTATTTAAATCCCAAATGCCATAACGGACATTTTTATTTTTAACACTTCGAGTTGTATTTGTCAATTTCATCAGATAAAATTTTTTTATTAGTTATAAAAATTAATCCCTACTTTCAGTCCTAGGTAATTTAACCATTTAGAAAATCATTTTAATCATCCATGCAGCTTTAAATATGCATATTTCTTATGTTTTTAACTATATTATGTCAGAACAAAACCAGGATTGAACGTACCTCTCCATTTTGCAGGTTTGCCCACTTGTAAAGCATGTAGAAAGCTTTTATTTTTGTTATAGACACTTTTTACTGTGAGTGATTGAATGGCAGAAAAAAATTCAGAAATATCACATTGTCTGATTTTTAAGTCATTCATTTGCATTTGATTGCATGGTGTAAGTGTTTGTGTACATCAGAAAAACAAAACTTAATATTTGGTTCAGAAACTTGTGTTTGCAATTACAGATATCAGACGTTTGTAATTCTTGACGAGGTTTACACACAGTGCAGCAGGGATTTTGGGGCTGTCGCTGGGCAAAACAGAAAGCTCCTGTTGGCTAACCCGTCACAAATGGCATATTTCTCAGAAATATGCCATTTCGCCTAGACTGACTGACTGACTGACTGACCCTAATTTGAGGAGCCAACTAATCAGTTAATTGATTCAGATATCATGATCAGTTGTACCAAATGTTGCACTTTAGTCAGGCTGTAGTAGACTAGGAAAAGAACCATCCAAAAAGATTCCCTCAATGAGATGTTGAACAGTTTGACCATGATGAGCAGAAGAAGACCAGCGGAACTCTCAGCTGTATTTAACCCATCCGTTTCACACTGAATTAGGTTTCTATGCTTCTCGGTGACCCCTGGAATGCAACAGATGGCTCTACTTTCTGACATGGTTTCACCTGCTCTAAACGGATCCACATGTTTCACAGGACACCGCCTCACTGCGTGGTCTATAACTGGAGAAGGCATGCACAGCAATGTCAGAAGTGAAGCAGAGCAGGCGTTCACTCCTCCTCCTGCACTTTTCTACACCCCTGAGATCTAGAATGACACACTTTTGTCTAGGAAACAATGCAGAGCCTCATGTCACTTGTCGACCTGACACAGCATGTCAGATTCAGTTCTGTAGGATGACAGTGTTGTGTTTCTGTGAGTCTTTCAGGTCCTCACAGTTAAATGTGAGGGACAGTCTAGAGTTAGCTGAGGTAGAAGGCCTTGACATGAAGACTTGTATGTGTGGAAAATGTAAACTGTCCTGTGCCTTTGATTCGCTGCGTTCTGATATCTGAACACGCAGAGAGAAAAAGCAGACAGTTCACCAACTCCTACATCACTAAAACAGTGTTTTGTTGCATAAACCGGATTACATAATGAAGGAATGCATGATATTTATTATGCTGATTAGTCATTTTAAATGATCATGTCTCTTAGGGATGCAAGGAAATCTTTCTCTGACAAAAAAAAATCTCTGCAACACTCCTTACACCTCTTTTTTTCCTTTTCTTCATGACTGACAGGCATCAGTTGCAAACTCCCTTTTATCTCTATTGATCACAAATATCGCTTTAGCTTCCATCCGCTAATCTCGCTGAACACTTCAAATCAACTTCCTTCATAGGCCTGCTCAGTTACGATGAACAACATTCCTATTGTTTCCACCTACATGGAGCAAGTTTATTTGCATATTTGCCGGGTGTTAAATCTGTATTGTGTCATGTCACTTGGATTCATTGGAAGTGATGGACACTTCTTGGAGCATCACTGAGATAAGAATGGTTTTACACTAAGTTCTGTTCAACCCAGACTGGAACATTTAGCTGCAGTTAAAATTGTATTGATGGGTGTGTTTACTTTCTCTATAAGTCCACTGTTTTCCTGGTCTGTTTTTTTTTTTTTTTGTAGATCAGCAGGTGCGGGTCTTATTTTGCAGCATCTTTTTCCTTGGCAGGAGACTAAAAGCTGGGATAATCATTGTGAATGTTGTGCTTTAGAAACCATTGTAAGCCTTCCGGCTGACCCTTGTGAAACTAATTTTAAGCATTATTCTTGATTGTGTCTAACAAGCAGCTGCAAATTAATCAAGAACAACTAGCAGTGCCCTGTTGGCCAATCACTAAAAGATAATATCTTATTTCTCTCCCAAATTAAGGATGGAAAAGCAGTTGCTGAACTGGAAAACCACCCACAGCATCACAGATTAAGGCAACTCTCTGGTCTCAGAAATCAAAACTAGAAAACTCCTGGGATCTGTTTTTTGTTTGGATGGTCTGTACCATAAGGTCTTTGAAAGCGTAATGAGGGTGTGGAGGATATAAGAGAGTTGAACTTTGGGCGTTATTACATTGACATCTGCTGGTGGGAAGTGGCACTACAGCACAAACTGCACGACAGCAGCTGTATTAATTGTTTCCACAAACCACTGCGTCGTCTTGGAAAAATACAGGACTTTTTAAATATTCTTGACTATATATGTATTATTCTTTATTTTGTGCTTTAATAAAAGCACTTCAGTGATGATATAGACCACACAAATTATAGAAGTATTTGTTCTGGATGGCACAGTTCTTTGTACTGATGCCTTGCAGCAACAAAGATCCTGGTTTAAAATCTTAACATCTTCCTGCATAGAGATTGCATCTTCTTTCTGTGCATGCATGGTTTGGGAGCTCGGGCTTACTCCCACAGTCCAAATACACGATTAATTAATTGTTCTGTCCTGTTCTGTGTGTATGCCCCCCTGTGATGGATCAAGAACCGGTCCGGCAGTACCCTACCTCTCACCAAATGACCCAACGACTGAGAAACACACCAGCCCATACCCACCCCTTAAAGGTTCAGCTGTTATAGATGGATGACTTGCTCATGGGACCATCAAGGCAATTGCTTTACAAACTTGGACATTACGGCAATCTCTAAGAAGCCAAGTAGACGTAAAAAAACAAATGAAAAATTCAATTAAATTTTATTTATATAGCATCAATTCATGAAACATGTCATCTCGAGGCACTTTATACAGATTGGTCAAAAATGTCCTATATAAAGGGAACCAGTTGATTGCATCAAAGTCCCGACAAGCAGCATTCACTCCTGGAGAAGCGTGGAGCCACAGGGAGAGTCGTCTGCATTGTACATGGCTTTGCAGCAATCCCTCATACTGGACAAGCAAGAAGCGACAGTGGAAAGAAAAAACACCCATTAGTGGGAAGGAAAACCTCGAGCAGAACCGGGTGAGCTGTCTTCTCTGGATGATGTCACAGTTAACAGAACACCAGACCAGATGTACCTACCTACTATGAAGTAGAAAAAAAAGAGAACAAAAAGTTAACCAGAAATGATGACAAGCAATACATAATTGAAGAACAGTAGAACTCGATAGAGTGAGAAAAATAGATCCTGATGTCCTCCAGTAGCCCAAGCCCATAGAAGCACATCCCTAGGTAGGACAGGGCAACATGAGCCACTCTCGTTATAAGCTTTGTCAAAAAGGAAAGTTTTAAGATTAGTCTTAAAAGTAGACAGGGTGTCTGCCTCACAGACCAAAACCAAAAAATAAAGTTGCCCCGTTTGTCCTCATATAGAGTAAAGCCACAATTTTGTCAGTCCCTTTCATGCGTTGCGTGGAAGTGTTGTAATGAATGAAGCTGGTGAACCCGATATTCAGCCGTACACAGAGTTACGTTTTTAAAAGGTTTATTGTGAGGGAGGCCTAGTGGCGGGTGAGGCAGACAAGCAGAACCAGATGAGTATGACAGACGACGCAGGCGGACGGATGAGCAGAAGGACAGAAGATGCGGGTAGTGACAGACCAGAACAGGCGATGTAGACCAGGGAACCACCAGAACGGCCAGAGCGAGCAGCTGGAACTGACGGGGAAACAGGCCAAACTGCAGCATGCAGACACAGACAACGTCCGTCTGAAGAGTCCAGCAGGCTGAGAACACAGGAACTGGTAGAGGAAAGGCACAACGACACGAGAAGAAACGTTCTGGTGAGGATGAGTAGGCTGAGGCAGGTACATGTAGGCCGGTGAACAGGTGAGCAGAGTTCACTAATTAGTGCAGCAGGTGGGTCTGATTAACAGCAAGGTGTTGGCTGGAAGGAGACTGAGCTGATTGGATAGTAGCTGAGAGGTGAAGGCTGATCCAAGAAAAGTCCAAAATAAACAAACAAAAACCTAAATCATGACAAGTGTGGGGTATTGTTTGTAAGGCATTTAGAAATTTTGAAAGATTTAGAAACCTTTAGGAAGGGCTGTCAGAGCTAATAGTGGAAGTGGATAAAGAGATCATAGAAATCCAGTATTTATACAGTTTAACGTCTTGAAACTTAATGAAATAGTTCAATATTTTAAAATGTATGTATAAAGCACATAAGGTTCTACCAAACAATATTTAAGATGGATTTGTAAAAAAAAAATGGAAAGTAATTATAATTAAAAAGGAAATGAGAATTTTTTTTTAAATCCAGATTCAGAAGGGCATTGATGGAAAGATGTATTTTAGTTAAAGGTGTAAGTTTATGGAACGGTCTTGCAGTGAGATAAAACAGTCTGAAACGCTGTCCATTCAAAATAAATGTAAAAATCATTTTTGAAGAAGCGATATGGCATTGAATAAGCTGCTGCTTCGCTTTGTATTTTTTAAGTGTATTGGTGTTTCTTGTGTGTATGTTATGCATATTTTAAAGATGGCTGTCATAGTCCTCTCAGTTGAATAGATAACATTCCTTTTATATGAATAGGGGGCAGATGTTATACGTTTATACTTCTTTATGCTCCTTTTCAATTTTTTAGCTGATATAAAACTACTTATATTCATTATTGAGTGAATTAAATAAAAAAATAAAATGAAATGAAAAATTAAAGCCTTTATTGATTTATACATGACTGAAGGATGTAAAACTGTATTGTAAATATTTTGATCATATATCTTATCATTCCTAAATGGCATTGGTCAAACAGCTGGTGTCATAAACTTCTGTCAGAACCAAATCGTTTATGGTCTCTTCTATCCGCATAAAAGAAAGACGTGGATAATTGCTAATAAAGTTGTTGGCATTGTTTTCTTTGCATAGCACGATCTGGGAGGGCGGTCGGCTTGAAGTGAAGCAAGGACAGGGACAAGGACAGCGAGGAGCAGATCAGTGTTTACCACATTTCAGCTGGAGACAGAACAGTCGCAACGGGCCAGATGAACAGATGATATGATTAAGCACATGTTCTCCGTCACGTAGCACAAACAGGTCACACACTCTCAGATCCCTATCTGATGTAAAACATGCGATATATACGAGAGGAGGTACATGTCATGGAAACTTTGCCCTGCATGTTATGCTGAAGTCAGAAGCTTTGCATGGAGACAGGCTGCATACTGGCAAAGTGAAGCCCTCACTCAGCAAAGCGCTGCTGTCCATACCTTCTAACACAAAGACATGGATCAGAACATGAAAGATTTGTACTGAATTATCAAACATACCTATTGTCCTGTGTAGCCTAACAATGTGGACATGGGTTTGAATTTCGATTATGCCTGAAATTTCATTTTCCAGGCAATTTCAATCGGGCTTTCGAAGAAAGAAAAGATGCAGTAAGACACAATCAGCCTCGCACGAGCTGCAGTGGAGTAAACTAGCAGCTGCTCATATATAAACTACAACATAAATGCCTTATACAGTGCCTTTCATGAGTATCCATGCCTTGTGTACCTTCTTACGGTTCGTCTCATTTCAACTAGTTCAATGTTGTTTTATTTGAACCCATAGTTAATAGAGGTGATTATACCCCAAACATCCATCTTCATTTTCTTCTACTTCAGCTGTCCTCGGTTTCCACTTTGCTACATGCATGATGTGACTCATGCCTCCCTGGACTTCTTTTTCCCATGAGAGAAAGCGGACATCTTCATTGCGGTTGTGGATTGAAAGAAAAAGCGCTTTAATAGATGTGGGAAGGGAACTTTGTTGTATGTAATGACGATGAAAATGCGAGAAAATATACCTTATTTGCCTTAATATGTTCTTTTCTTTGTGTTGATCTGTATCTGCTTGCCGGAAAGGTGAAGTAAACCTGATCTAAAGGTGGAGTTTCATTATTTTTGCATTGAAGATGAAAACTTTGGACGATCCAGAGGATTCCTGTAGCACACTTACTGTTTCTGTGCAATGGAAAAAGCCTTCCCTTCCCTCAATCCACAAACAACACAGTCAATTACAGAGATGGAGCTGTGATTGATCGCTCTGTGCCGAGGAGTGCACGAAGGCTCTTGGTTCAATAATGACAAATGTTCCTTCTCTTCTGCAGTCCTCTCTTCGTTTCGTCAGGATGTTTGTCTAAAAAAACTCCTCAGGATGAGTTCAGTCCCACGAGTCATATACTAGTGGATTTCAAATGGTGTATTTGAGCAAAGACCACAATCAATACACACCCGCAACATCATAAATAATGCAGATAAGCGTGTTGGAATGGTTGAGCACCATGTGTGTGAATTTTAGGGGCAAAGGCCAGAGAGAATGGGCACGATCTAACAGCGGCTGGATAAGATGTTAATTTGTTTATGTATTTAGCAACAGAAGCCAAACTGACCATGTCGTTCTTTTTATATATATATATATATATATATATATATATATATATATATATATATATATATATATATATATATATATATATATATATATATATATTACACTATTTAAACACTAATCATGACCAGTTTTATTTATTTGTTTATTTTTTCATTTGTTTGTTCTGCCATGGCAGAATCTGTTTAACCTTTTCTTGCTTAGTTTTAACATTTAACTGTACTTATGAACGACAAAGGATTTAGCAATATGCTCTCTATATGTTTAAAAACGACTACAGGACCCTCTACAGGAGGCAGGAGCACTCTTGGCTCAGTAATTGCTTGGCAAACACAACTTGTTGAGGACTGGGAGAGAATAGTTCAGAATAATTACCATGGGTTGACTACTGAGGGCCTTGTAATCTCTTGCTTGTCTGTTTTGTCCAATAAGTGAATCCTAACGGTAACATTTATCATTGACAATTCCAATTGAATGCATTTTTTGGCTTGTAGCCATCTAGAAACTTTTAACACAATAAAGGTCGTAAATATTTTGCATTTGTTTTCAGTTGCTATTTAGGCATTTGTGAAACACGCAAAAGAGTGTTTAAAAAACGGTTTTAAAAAAGGTGTATTAATAGTTAATGAATAAGTATACTGCAACAATAACTGAGCGCTATGCTACAGGTATTAGTTCATCCGTGCAACCACTCAATAAGGTGAAGCACCACATGCATCAGTTAATGAGAATTGTGTCTTCAATAATTGAACAGTAGTCATTAATGTTGCAGTAGGTGAAGGGCAGTTTTCAAAAGGTGTATTCATTACTAATGTATACCTTTAATAACCATTTACCAGTTTTTATAAATCCAGGGTATCGTTAAGATTTGTCGAAGTATAAAGTAGAAGGTCATGGTAATTGGTCACGGTTTTCCCTTAGGTCTTCTGTAGGATTTCGATCGAATGATTGGCTGAGACATTCTAGCAGCTTAATTTTCTTTCTCTTAAGCAATTGAGAGTCTCCATGGGTGTGTGTGAGATCACTGTCTCACAGATCACAGATTTTGCCGTCTAAAAGATGGTAGCATGTTTTTATCAATAATGTGTTGGTATATTATTTCATTTATACTTCTGTTTTATGAAGTGTGCCAGTATCATATGGCAAAAAGAATCCCTGGACCATGATTTTATGACCTCCAACTTTTATTGTTGGTATGGTTGTGGTGCCTTTTGAGCTCTGAACATGCTGTGCATTGTAACTCCCAGTTTTTTTTTCCCCATCTATTTTAGTCTCATCTGACCAAAACATATATACTCTTACTATTTCACAGGATTATCAAAATCGTGTTTTTGCTAATTTTTGGTGGCGCTAAAGCTCCCCACAAGTGGTTCTTGGCTCTCAGACAACTAATTTGAAAATGTGTTTCCCTCACCTGTCTTGTGGGGAGCACATGGTTGGGGCCAGTTTAGGGCATAATAATATAATTTCCACTTCTGGATTATTTGGTTTTGACTTATTTATGGATCAATGTACCAATATGGAATATTGGTACATATTCCATATTCAGTTCATTCTTTAGGTTGACAATTCCTGATACTCAAGTATTTTAAACTCATTTATATTCTGACCTGAGCTGCAGTCTTTAGTTATTGTTTTTCTCTGAAGAGCTTAGTTACCATTTTATTTTGAAACCCATCTTCCATGTCTTCTATTTGTTTCCTTTTTTCAATGTGTGCCTATCTGAATGTTTATCTTTTGTTGGACTCACAATTCATTCTTGTGGTAGTTTGTGTTCTGTTACTGGTTTGTACAGTTTTTTGGTTTCCATGATTCCTTGTGTTTTTAACTAATTTTAACATTCAGTTCCACCCCAACCCTTACATTCGTTTTTCTTAGGAGCTGCACTGCGTTAGTTAATCATCCACCTTGCTCCCATTCATGCAACCACTCCTCCCTGTATATACTCTCTGGTCCATTTAACCCATTTAGGTTCTGGGCTCTATGGTGATGCAACCATTGGTACTGTTTCACTGATAGCAAGAAGGTCCTGGGTTAAAATCCCAGGCTGTGATCTACAGTATCTTCATGTTAGGTTAATTGTTCTCTGTAAAGGGTCGTAACGTATGACTGTTTTGTGCATGGTTGTTTGAGGGTGCAGCCTACTTCTCGCACAGTGACTTTGGAGTCCCCCCCCCATCCAACCCTGTTAGGATAAGTGGGTAAAGACCAGTTGTTCTCAGCCCCTGCCCCGCGTGATTTAGGTGTTTCCTTGCTGCTATATGCCTGACTTAAAATGAATGGGTGGTTAACAGGCTTCTGCAGCAATTGTTTTCTTTGCATGCGTGAACTGGATAGGTTGCTACCAACATCTGGTGAGAACTTCATGTCAATGGCATCTTTAGAAATACAGTTACTTAAAACATAAATTCTTACTTTACCCACTGTTAATTCTGGGTTGTATCCTCCTCTACTTTCACAGTCAGGATATTTTTCTCAGTGATTTTGGACACCTTTTTGTACATGTGATGCAGGTAGAAGGCATGTGCCGGAATCTTAATTTGATCTGAGATGTCGAAAGAGCAACTGTTGACTTATAATCAAGACTCTTGCTAGCTGAGTGCTGTTTAGGACCGTTACTGCCTGTAACATCAGACTAGATTTCACCACAAATGCAAGAATAATTTTAAAACTGACAACCGGATCAAAGAAAAATGCCTAAATGTGATAGATTTAAACAAAAGTTGTGTAGTCAGTAGAAATCTTAAACTGCCAGTGACCAATTTAATTTAATTTATGTCTACTGAAAATTTCATCTGAAGAAGGAATTGTTTCACAGAAATTTTAAAAGTGATTTCAGGTTGATATTTTTTATTTATCAAAACTAGAATACCATATTTTATTGATTGAATGAATAATGCACCAATAAATTAATGTATTTATTGGTGCATTATTGCCAAACACTAAAAATGACCACAAACAACATTGCATACCAAATATGAAAACTACTTAAATAGGTGAATTCTAAAAGAAAGCACTTCCAGAATACCTCTACTTAAGCTGATAAATGTTTGAATATTTATTAAGAGTTTACAAGTTTCTTTCTGGAGTTTTCAAGACGTAACACCAAGTAGACTAAACATTATCTTATGGTTGAATGTTTCAGAGGAGTAAAGAAGAGTAATTCAGGGGAAGAACCTTGGCACATCTGTTTCCAGAACCTGGATAAAACAAGAAGGAGACCTTTACTTTTGGTCAGAAGATTTATTTTATTCTCTCAGAGCAGCTCCAACATCAGTTCTGTCTGTCCTGGTGTCATCCAGAAAACAGGGAGGCTGCACTGGTCTTTGGGCCTGCCCTTTTGGATGCATTTACGGTTCTTAACTTTGGATTCTGAACCAATCAGGCAAAAAAAGGAAACCTCCTACTTAAGTCAACCTTTGTCTCTCTAGTTGGATGTGATGGAAAAAAACTGTCTTGCAGACAACAGCAACCAAAAACATTGATTCCAAGCTATTTTTGTAGGTTGCTCAGGCTTGTTTTGGTTTCATCGCAGCTTCCCTCTTGGTTATGTGTGTTGTTTGGACTCTCCACTTGTTTTTCAAGTCAGCACACACACAGCTCTAGGAAAGAGGAAACCATCATGAGCTGAAAACCAACTAAGAGCATTTAGGAAGATGGTATATGCCACATTGCGCTAGACAGCAAAAAAAGGAGGGGGGCGGGGGATTCAAATAACCTTTCCAAGCACGGTCTTGAAACTCAGTGTTTAATGAAATGTAATGTAATCTGTTCCTCATCCAATGTCTCAGTTATGCAGTCACCCTGAGGAATACAAAAAGTCTCACTTCAGGGTTTAACACATCAAACATTATTTAAAGCAAACTTCAAACTTGTATTAATTTTTGTATAATAAAATGAACTAATAACTTAATAGTATTGACATATATCCAAATTGAAAGGTTCTGCTAATAGCACATCACAATAGTAAAAAATAACTACAAAAAGAATAATTACTACACTGAAATAAAAGGAAAATTGATGTCTCCGAATGTATTGTTTTAAACAAGAAAAATAATCAAAATACTATTAGTTTAACCTTTATTTCTCCTGTCTGCCATACCCTTTTGATCAATAAATTAAACACCTGCCCTTAGCTTAATGAGACACTGGTAATTTTTAATGACCCCCCCAGATCTTTCCCAGTGTGCAGAAAGTACAGTAAATAATTGAAGCAATCCCTTCCTACCTGACCTTTAATGCTTTTTTATTATTTTTAGCATCACTGTGCCAACAAATCCAGATGGTGTCGTATTCAAAATATTGAAAGAAGAGACTACCTGAAAGAAAGCAAATAAGCACATCATCAGCAACAAACCTACATTACTCCTCAACAACATGTGTGACCTTTTAGCACACCCACGCTTCCTACATCAACACAGTGTGCTGTGGCATCTGGATAGAATTTCTACTGTAGACGATAGACAGTTTCAGTCCTCCATAGTCTAAACCTTGCCGTCTGGTAAGACTAAATGAATTGGGAAAAGGAAGTGACATTCACCACATACGAGAGGAGCAACCATAAAGGGCATCGTGAGACTGATAAAAGAGGGACAGACAGGCGGCACAAAATGCTTTCATAAACAAAGCTGAGTCTCCGGTAGGTACTGATGGAGGGCAGCCGAAGCAGGATTGAAAAAAATGGAATACAAATTAGCTAAACAGAGAAATGTCAAATATATTACCCATTTGCCTTACATATTCTACACATTTATATATGCAAACTCTTCTGAAACACATTCATAAAACCAGAGGGCTAAATGGTTTTGCATCAGAGTGATTTATGTAAAGCAATGGTAGATAATTCTTGTCTTCAAATATGCCCATCCTCCAAAATACCTGATATAAGGTGGAATTGGTTCCCCAACATGTCATCAGGTTCTGATGAGGCTTCTTTGCAGAGACATTTTTAAAATAATTAGAGAGTTAATCTGCATATCCACAACACGTCCAGTACCAATGGTATGCTCAAACATAAGAAATGCAAAAACATGAATACATTTGAACTACTCAACTATAAAAGCTTAGAGGAAAATATAAATCAGTTAAGCTGCTCCTCCTGCTGTCTTGATATCCTAAATCCTACCTGTCATTGCATCTGACCTGGTTCAAAAAGTAAATTCATCCCTCTCATCATGTAATCACCCAGGCTTTAAAAGCAGCAGTTATTAAACCACTGATTAAAAAAGAGCAAGCTGGACAAATCACATTTGAAAAATTACAGGCCAATCTCCAATTTGCCATTTATCAGTAAGATTATTGAAAAAGTGGTGTTTCAACAGTTAAATGGCTTCCTTGCAAATGACCAACTGCTTTGATGTTTTTCAGTCCGGGTTCTGTGCTCAGAAGACTGCCCTCGTCAAAGTGTTCAATGACAACCACATAAATACAGAGTGTGGAAGAACTACATTGCTAGTTCTGTTGGACCTCAGCGCAGCATTTGACACTGTTGACAATGTTATATTATTAAAGCGACTGGAGAGCAGGGTCGGACTCTCTGGTACAGCACTCAATTGGTTGAAATCCTACGTAAAGAACAGGGACTTCTCTGTGTCAATAGGTAACTTCACATCAGAGCGAAAAAGTCACATGTAGGGTACCCCAAGGTTCAATCCTGGTACCCCTTCTTTCAATATGTATAAGAAACAAGATTAGTTACCATAACTACGCAGATGATACACAGCTCTACATTACAACGTCACCAGGTGACTCTTAACTCATCCATGCACTGAATGGTTGCTTAGAACAAACCAATGCATAGATGTACCAAAATCGTCTCCAGCTGAACAGAAACTAAACTGAAGCTGTTATCTTTGGACCTAAAGAGGAGCAAACTGGAGTCAGCACACAGCTTCAGTTATTACAACTATAAACTAGTGATCAGGCCCGAAATCTGGTTGTAGTGATGGACTCAGACCTGAACCGTCAAGGACACATAAAGACAGTTACAAAGTCAGTCTTCTAACACCTGAAGAACATTTCCAGGATTAAAGGACTGATGTCCCGAAAAGATCTAGAGAAACTCATCCATGCACTTTTCTTTAGTCACATTGATTACTGCAACAGTGTCTTCACAGATCTGCCCAAAAAATCTATCACACAACTGGAGCTGATCCAGAACGCTGCTGCTCGTGTTCTCACTAAAACCAGGAAGATAGAGCACATCACCCCAGTTCTAAAGTCTGGCTCAGAGAATACTCTTTAAAATGCTTCTGTTGTTTATAAATCAGTAAACGGCTTAGCAGAACTGCCAGAGCAGCCAGCTATTTCTTCCTGCTTCTCAGTATAGGCGGATGCTTTTCTTTTCTCACCTCTCATCTCCTTTTCCTTCCCCCGTTTTCCTGCCTGCTTCTAAAAATCTTTTTTGGAGCCTCTTTTTACATATCTTCCAAACTATAAATTATGGATCTGGTCAGCTGGACTCTCAATGCAATTGATCAAATTTTCTCAACGAGAAGACTGGGTGAAGGAGAGCTCCTGTGCCAGCAGACGGGACATGTGCAGCTGGACACACGGTGGGAGGAGGATTGTGTGTCTGTCCATTTTGTCTGTCGAGGATGTTTAAAATGTGTTAAAAATTGTGAAACGACGGAAGCTGTTTTGGCCCATGTCAAGGCTGCCTGAACTATGAACAGACAGAAAAATAAGAGTCTGCCTGCCTAAAATAAATGCTGTTATCCAAACTGGCTCCACTGCAATGTTAATTTCTCCTGGATGTTATGTAAACAAGACGCTCTGTGACATCTGTGACCTTGAACAGAGTGCACTGAACTGCCTCATAACGTCATCATCATCAGACTTTGGCTGCGAGAGCTATATTCCACAGTTCACAGACAAACACACGCACAAGCTTTAGCTTTATGAATAAAAACAATTAAGCTTTGAATTTTTAGTGATGAAGCTCATTCCAGTGAAACAATGAAACAAAATAAGTTATTCTATTTGTAGCTTTGGAAAGGTTGGACAAAATAACTTTAGATCAGATATCCCCAAGAAAATACTTAGCTTATTCCTTATTATTAATAGAAACAATTAAGTCTTTCTGTATGTTTGTCAATGTACAAAAGAAGTCAAGGAGTTATTTAGCTTATTCCTTTGTTTTTCCTATGTCTGTAATGTTTTTCTGTGCATCTACAGCACTTTGAAACGTCTTGTTACTGAAAAGTGCTATATGAATAAACTTGCCTTGCTGCCAGCAGAGCCCCGGGGGCTTCTGCATTGTGCCTGCTGGGTTCGCTGGGGTTCTCCTCTACTGTGCTTTGGAGTTGGGGATGTGGCTATGTGTTGGTCCTTATTGGGCTCCCACACTCTGGGGGCTCTTTCAGAGATCTAGCACTCTGGTCTCCCTTTGTCCTTTCAAAAATAAACTCAATAGAATTGTTGATTAATCTGAATTTCACTTTGGTTAAAAGGTTTCTTTGTTCTTGTTTCTTTGTTTCTCTGTTTGTCTGTTCAGATCCTACCTCCAAGACAGATGTGGGAGGGGCCCACCCAGTACTTCCTGTTGTATGGGTTCATGATGTCATCAACTGCATCACTGTGTACAACCAAATAAAGGGGTTTCTATTTATTGTGTAGAAGTATTGTTTATTCATTTTAAAGTAAAATTTTTAACTGCACAGATGTATATTTAAATTAGATGTATAATTCTGATATAGCTGTTTTTTTTCAAATTGCATTGTTTGGTTAAACCTATTTTCTAATGGTGCAGACTGATGAGGTATAGTTCTATTCTGTATGAAATCAGTAAGATTTTAGCAACGTAGCGCATTAGATGTAAAATTGTCAAATAAAAGAATGTTTCCTTTTCCTACTTTGCAAAATTGTCAGAAAATGAAGATAGTTGTAAACGAAATCCACCAAGAAGAAAGAGTGAAAAATGTCTGCGGATCCTTTCTACCAACCACCTTCATATATACTGCCTCACAGTGAGATTGTAATCTTGAATTATACCATAAAATAATCCTGTTGATGATATTTAGGTTCTTAATTAGCTTAATTAGCTTTAGTTGCTATAGATAGTCCTTGCACTGAGTAGTTTGTAGATCAGGTTTATGTTTCATTTTCTTTAGTTTTTAGTTTCTTAGAAGCAACTAGACATAAGTGAATTCATATTAAATCAAATTATTGGTTTTTGGTTGATGTAAGACTTCAGGTGTAGATACGCTGCTTTTTCCCTTTAGTAAATGTGTTTTTAATACATTGTAATAGTTAATTATAGATTTAGGGATTGAAACAGCAGAAATTACATCAGTGTTTATTTATTTTGTAATAATAAGGAGTTCATGCCTGTAGTTGTCTTGGTATAAAATTATTATACTGACTAAACTTTATTTATTCATGTGTAGCTTTTGTTTGATTTGAGAAGATAATGTCTGCTGCAATAATTTTCCTTCAGCAAGCCAGAAAGAAATAGTATTTGTTCACTTATTATTCAGTTAAGGATCCTGCCCTAAAGCCACAGAGAAGTAAATACAAGGCCCGTTTACACTACACCTAAAAACCAAGCCATGCCGAGACCGGTCCGAGCTTGGTCCAGTTAACTGAGATAAATGCAGCCGTAATAGGCCCGTTTACACTACACTTTTTTAACCGAGCCGAGACCAGTCCGAGCTCGGTAACCGAGATAACTCTTGTGTGTAAATGGTCAGCAGACTGAACCAGACCGCGCTAACGATAACCGGACGGCGCTAACTGCAGACCAGTTCATCACCAGGTCTCGGACTGTTTTTTTTTGGCCCGGTTCCCTGATAACGAGGAGCGCATGAGCAGACCGCGTCATGCACTTACAGTCAGCTGACTGTCAGCGGGTTTTCCGGCGTGTCTGGCTGCACGTCCCGATTCACACTCCATTCAGACAAATTTCAGACATTCATAATAATACTAGCTTCCTTACCGTGCCACACGGTTTCCAGTGATGACTCTGCTTATGAACCTCAGCGTCTGTTGTTGTTTCCTGCGTCTGTAAATCCTTATTAGACGTTCATTTGTCTTATCCACGTCCCAAAAGCCGACTCTGTCTAACAATAACATCCTGAATGTCACGGGCGCCGCCATTTTGATTTGCTCGGTCCCGCCTTCAATCCCAGAGAGCGGTAGTACCGCACATCGCCACTAGGAGGCGAGAAGCAACCAAGGAACCAAGATAACCGAGATAACTCTTGTGTGTAAACGGCTGCACTTATCTCAGTTAACTGGACCAAGCTCGGACCGGTCTCGGCATGGCTTGGTTTTTAGGTGTAGTGTAAACGGGCCTTTACACACAAGAGTTATCTCGGTTATCTTGGTTCCTTGGTTGCTCCTCGCCTCCTAGTGGCGATCTGCGGTACTACCGCTCTCTGGGATTGAAGGCGGGACCGAGCAAATCAAAATGGCGGCGCCCGTGACATTCAGGATGTTATTGTTAGACAGAGTCGGCTTTTGGGACGTGGATAAGACAAATGAACGTCTAATAAGGATTTACAGACGCAGGAAACAACAACAGACGCTGAGGTTCATCAGCAGAGTCATCACTGGAAACCGTGTGGCACGGTAAGGAAGCTAGTATTATTATGAATGTCTGAAATTTGTCTGAATGGAGTGTGAATCGGGACGTGCAGCCAGACACGCTGGAAAACCCGCTGACAGTCAGCTGACTGTAAGGGGATGACGCGGTCTGCTCATGCGCTCCTCGTTATCAGGGAACCGGGCCAAAAAAAAACAGTCCGAGACCTGCTGATGAACTGGTCTGCAGTTAGCGCCGTCCGGTTATCGTTAGCGCGGTCTGGTTCAGTCTGCTGACCATTTACACACAAGAGTTATCTCGGTTACCGAGCTCGGACTGGTCTCGGCTCGGTTAAAAAAAGTGTAGTGTAAACGGGCCTATTATCTACTTATTCTTTTTCAGTGTTTGCTTATTCCTACTCAGGGTTTGCAGAGGTGTTGGAGAACCCAATTAGGCAAAGAACAGGATATATAGAACATGTATAGACTATAACAACATGACAGAAGCCAAAGTTTGATGGGATCCATTAAGTTCAGTTCTGCGCCACTTTGCTGTGATCTTAACAAGTCAATAGATTTTCTTGACTCTTGAGTTCATTTCTGGACTATTGTTATCCTCAGTACTGGCCCAACATTATTGTGAAATTAGACATGATTCTCATCTGAACTAAACAGATGATTATGATAACCAAGCAGCTCGTGACTTGCAATTATGAAGGTTACAAAAACATAAAAAGTGTTGAAAAATAACTTATACCTCTTGAACATTTCCAAATTTTCCCATAATGTAAACACAAACTTTAATGTACACTAGATGGCTAAAAGTACTGGGGCAGGTCACCAAATCTTTGCATTCGGGTATTCCAGTCACATCCATGGCTGCAGGTGTATAAAGGTTGGTGTAGAGAAACTTGACTGGCCTGCCCAGAGTCCTGACCTCAACCTTATAGAAGACCTTTGGGATGAACAACAGCGGAAGCTGGAACTCTGGCTTTCTCATTTAACTATGAAACCATACCCCAAACACTGAGGAAGATGTTTACAAAATAGTTAAAGTTGCCTTTGCTGGGGGCAGGGATTTATCAACAAATTTTACCCTACAGATTAAATATAGGATGTCATCAAATTTCATGTACATGTAAAAGCAGATGACCAACTACTTTTAGCAATATAATGTATTTTATTAGGATTGAATGGGATGGACAGACAGTCTAAATTTTTATTTGGAAACAAAAATTTAAAAACCATGCATAATTGGGCTTCCACTTGACATTGACACGTTACTTTTTGTTGGACTAACACACACACACAAAAGATCTTAATTCAAATACCATGCCATTTCTGGTAATGTGATAAAATGTGAAAAAGTTAAAGGGGTGGGAAAATGTTTGCAAGGCACTGTAGATATCACAATTTAACCCGTCCTTCAATATTCAGGATCTTTTTGTGGTGGTTGTTGACAGTAAGAAAATTGCACAATGTCACGCACATTTTCTCCCAAAGATCACTCACTAACGAAACAACGTTCAGAGTTCGGTTATACACTATGTGAGGGGGAAAGGAGTGAAAACCAATTTATCCATCCTGTATTTCTTTTTAAGCTGCTTCCTTCGCTTGCAAATCAACCCATGGATATTTTTTGCAGATCTACATTAACGCAATGGGTGGAATAAAGTAGTGGACAGTTCTGCTCATGAACCCTTAAGAAAGACTCCATTAGTGGCTTTAAAAGTATTATATTCAGAGCTTTTTCAGAGAACTAAAAACAATGCTGCAAGGGAGAGCAAACATGACAGACACAGAGAAGCGTTGCCCAGGACGGGTCGGGTAACCACACCCAGAACATCATGTAGAACAACCTCAGTTTCAGCACGGAGAGCGATTATTGAGAATAAGATTCCGCTTTTCTGATATACCAACAGGTCCTTGATTGCAATAAATTATATTTCCTTCACCCATGACATGTTCAGTCTATTTTGCAATCAAGCATGTGTGCACTGTAGTGATATAATTAGCAGAAAGTCTTATTGCCAATGGGTTTGGGGAGGTCGTGTGATTCCCACACAGCCTGTTGTAAAGTTGGCTGTAACCTCCATCATTTCCTGAGAAAGAAAGGGGTCCACTTATGTGACTGTCAAAATACCCGCTGCTGCTGTCCACAGCTGCAATTCCCAGGTTGGGAGTCTGTGTGGGATTCCTCTTTCTTCGTCTTTTGTTCTTAAGGACAAAGGCCGATGATTGATGCCATATGCATCCAAACATTGCTTCACTTTCCTGTGCTCCATTAGGCAGAGTCCTCTGAGTCCTTCCAAACTGCCCCTTTCTTTGCTCAGTGTGAGTCTTAATCAAAGTCTTCATTTAGTCCATTTCCTACCAGAATCAGAGCACCAAGATGCTCTCTGCATAGAATGTGTCTGTCTCTGGGTGACTCAAAATGCAGGGTCCTGTTGAGGGAGGAAAAGGCAGCAATTTCAGTTTTTTTTTTTTTCAGATTTTCTTTTTAATCGAGAACCAAATTGACCACATCCACAAAATGAGTACATTGAATAAAGTAAAAATATCATTATAATATTGTGTCAGTATTGAATACATAATTATATAGTTAAATGTTCAAATCAGTAGTTAAAATTTGAGTTCATTAAATATCAAATAGAATTGTTACAGTATTTATTTATTATTTAGACCCTAACATCTGTCTGGTTAAGCTGCACAAGTCAACTGCAGACCAGTCACATTAGCAACCTCACCCACCGACTTATTTTGGCAAGACCAAACTTATCATACAAATTAAAGATATACAGCAATACATGACTGTGATAAAATTTAATAATATGAACTCTTAAATATTTACATATATGTTAACATGTAATGAATAAAATGTTAATGAATGATTTTCATACTTCAACATCACTTAATCAAAATATGTTATTCACACATTTCAATTATTGTAAAAAAATATTTTTTTTTATTGAGCATATACATTTACAATTTAAATGATCACATACTGGAGGAAAAACAAGTATTTATAGGTAAGTGATTTCTAATGGGGTCATTTGCATAATATTCCCAAAGATGTCCATAACAACCCAAGTAATCCACACACACAGAATTTAAAGGAAATGAGTCCAACGGGAACAACACATAGAGTAAAGAACACAAAAAGAAGAGGACGTGTAAAAATGACATAGAATGCCAAGAAACCTGCTGCACCTGCCAGTTTTTGAGACGCATCCAAGTTGCAACTGAATGAGTAAATGAGGATAATCTAGTATAACGTTAATTAATGACTGATAAAAAAGGTTCAGCCATTACCAAAGTATTGCACAGATGGTAAAAAGCAAAGAGATCATAACAAACAAATCTAACATTTTCAAAACAGACTAAAGGGAACGTCTGTTGCTGTATTTTTACACCTCCAAATGTTACAGTGAATGCCACTGGAGCCTTAATGAAGAAGTGGAAAAACATAATTTCAACATAAACCAGACATGAATAAGTGCCTGTTGTAAGATTGGTCAAAAGTCTTGTTCAAGAGCCAAAGAGCACCCAGTTGTTTCCCATGAGAACAATAGGTAATGCACTCACCCACAATAACCTCCATACACACTTACCGCACAAAACTCCACGACTGAAGAAAAAGCATGTTAGAGCCTGCTTGAATATTGGTTAACTTTTATCGCAGAAGATCTGGACAAGCCAGTGAAATACTGGGAGAATAAATTCTGGCCACATTAGGCCAAAACTGAACTCTTTGGATGTTACTGCACACACCATGTTGGAGGAAGGGCTTTTTCACCAAATATTTAACACATTTCTCAAGTGTATAATACTTATTACCTCTGTCATTCCAATGTGTCCTCCATGAATTAATTTGTTGACTAATTTGCATTGATTTCTTTGTATGTGTGGAGTACTTCAACATCTGGTAGGAAGTTTATTTCAATGGCCTTGTTAGAAATATTTAAAAATGTCAAAATATTAAATAGTTATTTTAACAGTTGTTTATCGTGTTGTGTCGCTTTTGGCTCTCAATAATTTTTGAAAACACATAAAACAGCGAAATGAGCGGCATTATTGTTTTGTATGTACCTGTGTTGAATCTCCTTCAGCAGCTGCTAGTCTGCAAGAAGCAGAAAAATAATGACTCAGCAACAGGATATTTATAGGAACATTGTTTGACATTTTGAATCTTTCCCCTTTCTGTGTCTCTGTCAAAACTGTTCAAAAGACACACGCACCACAGTTCAAACCAATAAATATCAGTGAAAAATAAAGACATATTTCTTATAGCAGAAAAAAAATGAACTGATTTTGTTTAACTTCAGTAAGTATGATAAGAAGGACACAAGGTTGGCATGGTTTTATTTATTTTTTGACCTTATTAAATTAAGCATTCTATTTCTTGAACTTAATAATTTTCATTGTAAATCTTGCAAATAGAGATAATGAATAACATGAACATTCTTAAGGTTTACATCTTTTTCTACTTTGGATCATGTCCAATGTTGTGG
The DNA here is from genome assembly GCF_011125445.2 of Fundulus heteroclitus. Taxonomy (NCBI): domain Eukaryota; kingdom Metazoa; phylum Chordata; class Actinopteri; order Cyprinodontiformes; family Fundulidae; genus Fundulus; species Fundulus heteroclitus. The sequence continues at coordinate 7,922 of NW_023396945.1, read as the reverse complement.
TAGCTCAGCTGATGGAGAACATTCAGTGTCTATGCCCGGATGTGCCTCAAAACAGTCCGTTGTGTAAAAGTTGTTCTAAATTAAAATATGTACTGCAAATGTTCACCTTTTCGTGTGGACTTGGACTGACTAGCAGCCACTGTGGTCAGGTCTGCAGGCAGACCCACATATACTCCCCCATAATTCCTGAATGAAGATCAGAGGACAGGAGATGATGTTAGTGCGACAGTTTCTTATCAGTGTTAGATCCTGCGTAGACATAGTAGTAGTAACAGTGTAGTAACATTACATGTGGCTAATAACAATGTGTTCATAGGCAAGGCAAGTTTATTTCAGTATTTCAGTAACCAGGCAATTCAAAGTGCTGTACATGAGCAGAACATAAGAAAATAAAACATACTGAGGAAAGTACATTGCAGTGAAATAGTAGCAGCAGGTGCAGATGGGTTGGACTACAAACTTAATCTAATGAAGTTTCATTGAATTACAACAGTTTGAATTGAACATTAACATATAAAGGCAACACTATATGTTAATGAGTTTTTAAATCTTGATTTAAAAGAACTCGGGGTTTCAGCTCTTTTACAGTTTACTGGGAGTTTGTTCCAGCTTGGTGGAGCATAGGAACTAAATGCTGCTTCTCCTTGTTTAGTTCTGGTTCTAGGTATGCAGAGTAGGCTGGAGCCAGAAGACCTGAATGGTCTGGAAAGTTGATACACTGATAACAAGTCTGTGATGTATTTAGGTGCTAAGCCATTTAGGGATTTATAGACTAACAGAAGTATTTTAAAGTCTATTCTCTGAAATTCAGGGAGCAAGTGTAAGAACTTTAGAACTGGGGTGATGTGCTCTACTTTCTTTGTCTTAGTGAGGACGCGGGCGGCAGCGTTCCAGATCAGCCGTAGCTGTCTGATCCCCCTTTTTTTCTGTGTTGCTCTCAAACATCTGTGTCATACTGTTAGCTTAGCATGTAGCACTGTTACACTCATTCTAATTTCAGCTTAATTTAGACAACTTTCAACATAACGTTCCGTTACGTTGAGACTGGCTGGCAAGAACCCTGCATTCTAAATATTTGGAGAATTATTTCGTTTGCAACCCTTTCTACTGTCAGGTTATAAAACAATATGCCAAGCTTTGAATAAACCTAAAGAATAAAAGTAAGAAGCCTTGTAAGGAGAGCATTTTATCCAACATTTGCTATGATAATATAATTCAACACAACTGATTGACTTCAGAAGTCACCTCATTTGTAAATATTGTCTATCTTTGGGTAATGTAAGATCAGTTTAAATGCAGCTGTGAAGGGGTCAGATGTTTGTTAGAGAACATTAGCGAACAAACAACACAAAGACCAAGAAACACGTCAAATAGTAATAAAGCTGTGGGGAGGTTTAAAGTAGGGAAACTGATATAATACTGTATGCTTTTGAAATCTCATACAGCACTGTTTAATTCCTCATCTCAAGCACGTCACAACTAGAAGCCTACCAAGAGAGGGCTGTCCACCTACACTGACGGGCCAGGCTAAGAGAGCATTATTCAGAGAAGCAGCCAAGAGACTCATGTTAACTCTAGAGGAGCTGCAGAGAACCACAGCTTTGGAGCATGAATCTGTTGTCAGGAAAACGCACTTACGCACCCAGCAAGTTTTTAATAATAAAAATATACATTAGTCTTGTTTACTGATTGCTTCAAAAAAGAACCCATAGCAACTAAAAACCTCAGAAGCATTGATAATATACCTTCTTTTCTCATCTTCTGCCAAGGGATCTTCTGTCCTGAGTGAGAGAAGAAACACCGGTCAGGTCAGCTTCCGGAGCGTAGCGCAGAAACATTCAAAGCCCCGAGAAGAGGCAGTTGTTTGTTTTAGCTGCAGAACGTTTAAGGGGAGCTGCAGGGAATACTGATCCTTCCCCGGCGGCAGCGACTGATGATGAGGCATATGGAATAGACAATTATAATTTCAGCTGCGGATATTGAATAACCGACTTCCAGCTTGTTGCCGTAGAGCTCACGCCAAGCTGCCCCAGGCCAGACAATAAAACACACCCCAGTCTGCAAGCTGTGTTATTTGCATGATGTTTTCTTTTCAATGTAAAATCCGAGTGTATGCATGCGTGGTCATGTTTTAATGCTTGTTTCATCTCTGCAGGAGGGAAAACTCAAGTAGACTGTTGGGATTTAACCACCTTGTGGGTCCCTTAAGGCATGACACCGAATGCTTGCTCTGCTTGATTGCCAAAGAAAAGGATATTAATCAGGATAAGGGATAACAGGTTTGGAAATCCTTTTGATGGGTATTGTTGTAGGCGGGGAAATGGTTTGTTTGGATGTAACAGAGCGTGTGTGCTACATTTGTTTGTGATATTTTGCAGCAGAGTTCAGCTTTAGGAAGCTCTGATTAGCTTCAGTGAGTCAGTGCTCTTCAGTCAGCTCTCAGGGGTCCTAAGCTGGCTGCTGGGATGGCTACCAAGCAGCATAAAAGCTGACTGAGTATGTACAGTAAACACACACACGCGCGCGCGCGTGCACACACAATTCACATGCTTGTAAACATATCCTTATTACACTGAATAAACCTAGTTTTTTCTGGAAATTGTTGTCCAATCAGATAAATTAATATGTATTCCTTTACTGTGGCTGAGCCTTCGCATAAGCTTGATTCTCATTTTAACACCAAGAAGAAAATGGATTGATAAATAGCCTCATCGGTACCAGGAAGGCTTTTTTTTCCAAAATGAAAAGCCCACTGATGTTACAAAAATAATTCAAGTACACCCATCATCATTTTTTCCCCCAGGGAATGCTTTAGAAATGCTGCTCCTCTGCACTCTTTGGTGAAGTGTAAATGGCCAAAAATATATAATACTATACATGTGTATATAAAGATATATATATGTAATATATGTATGTATGTATACATGTATGTATATATATATATATATATATATATATATATATATATATATATATATATATATATATATTATATATATATATTATTATATATATATATATATATATATATACACCTCAGAATAAGACCTAAAAAGCCCCACTACATTCTCAAGGAGATATTTTTAAAGGTAGCAAAGTTTGTACCAAATGAGATGGGATTTTATCCGATAGACCAACACAAAGTAGTTTTCTGTAGTAGAGTGGAAGAAAATGGATAAATGATTTTTAGAATGTAAATCTAGCACATTTTGGGGGGCATGTGTAACCAAACTCTACATGCAAATGCGTTTATAAATACAAATAGACACACATGCATACATACATACATACATACATACATACATACATACATACATACATACGTCAAACAGACTAGATAGAGAATATCATCAATTTGCCACAGACTCTCAGTTGGACTTAGGTCTGGATTTAGATTTAGTCATTCTAACATATTTGAATATGCTTTGATCTAAAACGCTCCTTTGCAACTCTGACTGAGTGTTTAGAGTTTTTGCCCTGCTCAAAGGGGAAACTTCTACCTCTGTGCGTTATGGTCCAGTATCGGCCTGTTTTTAGCTCCACCCGGCTTTGCATAAACTATGACAATTTTCCCTGTTTCTCCGAAAGAAAACAATCCCCACATAATGCTGCTGCAGCCACCATGTTTCACTGGAGATGGTGTGTTCAGAGTGATGTGCAGTGTTAGTTCCTTCTGGATCTCATCAGACCACACCTCCATCCTCATGTTTAATGTGTCATCTGCATGTACATCTCAGTGAATTCGAATGTGTCACGATAAGGCTCATTTATTAGATTAAAATTGCCTTTTGAAAATAAAAACCTATAAGCAGGCATTAAACATACCTTTCATTAAGCCCACATTTCTGTATTAAAAATGATTTTCTGTTGATCTGATTTAATGTTCTAATCTTAAAAGTTGCATTTTCGTAACAAAGCGACAACGAATCTGATTGGTTTATTTGACCCGTCTATCACCAACATAGGCCAATCACCTAACCAGTATTTTCGCCCCTTCCCAAAATTACTTCAACGGAAGGTTTCCAGATGGATATGCGTAGCAAATCCATCTGGCGGAGTCAGGTAAAATCTCAGCAGCTCCTCCAGTGAAACCATGGGCCTGTGTCTCTTTGCCTCTCCATGCCTGGATGTGTCTATTTAGGTGGATGGCCATGTCTTGGTACGTTTGTAGCTGTGGCATAGTTTTCCCATTTTCAGATGATAAACTGAATAATGTTATGTGGGATGTATAAAGCTTGGTTTGTTGTTCTGTAACCTAATCCTTTTTGAAATTTCCCCCGTAACATTATCATTTAGCAGGTTGTTATATTCCGTAGTTCTCGTGGTGCTTTTTGTCCTCTAATGTTTTCTAACAAACCGCTGAGGCTTTCTCAGGACAGTTAGCTTTAAACCCCAAACAGTTGGAATTTATTTCCTAATTGGTTGCACTACAGTTAATTTAGGGCTATCAGACTAAAGGTTTCTGAATACATACGCATGCCACACATTTCAGATTTTTTATATCACGAGTTCCCAAAGGCGTGGTCGGAACTCCGCCCCCCCTCCTCCTCCTCCGGGGTCTGGCGATACCTCTTGGGAGACACGAGCTGATATCACGCTGACGTGCTAAAAATAGTTAGCATTTTGTTATTTGCAAAGCTAAAAATGTAAAAATACTACTTTATTCTCATAATATTATAACTTCATAATTATAATCTATAATAACTTTATGACTACTTTGTGTTGATGTATCATTTGTCTGTGCATATTGTGTTGATGTATCATTTGTAAACATAAACCACCGTAAAGTTGATTGTAATGAGACAAAATGTAAGTTCAAGGGTTATGACAACGTTTGCATTGATAGAACAGATATCTTTTATTGTTCCTCAGTGGGCAAATGCAAGTGAACCAGCATTAAAGTGAAAGGTAAAGGGAAGCATGCAGATACACACAAAGGTAAAAAGAATAGATAAAAATAAAAACAAGTGACTACACAAGTAAGGCAAATTCACAAAATAAGAAAAATAATACTGTACAGTTATCAAATATAGAATAAATAAATGTGCAACTGAAGAGGGTGATTTAGAAAATGTACAAAATGTACACGTATATTTGAGCATCAAAAACATCAGACTATTCGCAGGAAATGAAACAACTGTGCAAAAGCAGCAGGGACGTAAACACCTACTGGGTTTGTTGGGAGCAGCGATGATTATAAAATCTAGCTGGTGTGAAGAAGTAGGACTTGCAAACTACTGTTCGATTTTGGCCTTGGTTTACATCCTAAACTGACTTTACAGGAGGCAACGCGTGACATAGATGGATGAGACGAAGGGCCACTCACAATAGCTTAATACCTTAAATATTACAAAAAAACGACTGATATACTTACACATCTTTGGAGGCTTCTGCTGGCCCTAAGAACAGAAAGAATGACAAAGATTTAATTTCATTTTATTTGATAACCACACGCATTGATACAAAGTATGTTCCATTACTAACTTTTCATTTCTTGGCTTAGGATCATTGAATCAAGGACGGCCAGTAGTACGATGTTTGAAAGAGACTCAAAAGAACTTCATTGAGAGAAATGTCTTTATTGCAACACCTCTAGGTTATGACGGTTCATTGAAATACAGACATTAATCACACGCAGACCTGGACAAGCCTTAATCCTTGCTGGAGTTGTTATGATCTGGGGAAACCTTTCCCTCTCATGAATAGAACAAGAAACTTAAATCATTACAGCCATGTGATGTCTCTATTAAGCATTTTCGCTGACCCTCTCCCGGTCTTTACTGCCGCAATACGGCATCACGTTACATCAAGAATGAGGATGCGCTGTCGCTAAACATAAGTCGCAGATTTTGTGGCCCATCGGATAATTATAGTCACCCTAATACTTAAAGGAGCATAGCGTAAGTTCCAGGATTTTGGCAGACGTCTGCCCCCTCTGGCGACGAGTTAGAATGACAGCAGTGTTGTGCACGTGCGTGGGAGAAAAGGAAAAGAATCTGCAGGTCTGGACAGGTCTTTTGTTTAGAGGCGTAATGTCTTCTGAGGTAACAAAGCTATAAATACTAGCCCCCTGTTCTGTCTCTAATGCATCGATTACGGCGGAGACTCAACAAATTAACAGGGTAAACAAGAGCACACACCCAGAGGATTCGGTCCGAATCACTCTCTCATGAACTGACTAATTCAGCTTATAGAGGCAACTGCGGTAAATAGAAGATAACTAATTTTACATGTTGGACAATTATAAGGGCATGGGAAATAAATTAAATAATATTTAAATTCAAAACTTGCACTATGCACATTCAAGAATTTAGTCAGAGTGATAAAAGTGAAAGGGATGTCTCACAATTGGCAGTATTTTTGAAGTGTTCACTTCAACCTCTCCTAAACACAATTTTCAAGTTGTTTTGGAAATTTTATAATGTAAATGAAACTACCATTGTTTTCATTTGAGGCAGCAAGTACAAAACATTCACCGGGGCTGCTAAAGTTCAAGCGGTGTTTGTGTGACTGATCAAATCTGACAGAAAACAGACTTATTGCTCCGCTATAACAATGTACAAAATTTTATACAAGTTGCTTCTCCCCAAAACAAGTGCAGAATACAACACTGACACATTATGGAACTTGTTTTACAGCAAATTGCCGCTGCATTTTATAACAAACACAGAGAGATGCTGTCATCCATTCGGGGACGCTGTTCTGGTTTCATTTTCACAGGACACATATTCTAGTGCCACAGCATTTCTCATAGCTTTAAAAATTCAGCCTAGTATGTAAACATGATTATTAGGGTAAAACACAGACAAATAGAGGAGTTTTGGATGGGGGCACTGACTAAGGGTAGTGCTGCTGTTGACAACATGTGGTCTCTTCGTTTTTGTTTCTCACAGAAAGTACTTCTGGCTCAGTGCTTCTATTAAGCTGTGTCTCCTTCCTAGACAAAGTATTTGATGAAGAGCTTGTTATCATTTATTATGTGGTCTCTTTTTTATTTTCTTTTGCATGAAAAATAAGTAGTGGATGGAGGTTGGAGTGGATGTTACTTTTCTCCTTTTCTATTAGAAGTTCTCCTCTTGCTGTGCTTTTGAGGTTTTCCGTGTCTCTTTTTTGGGAAGGCCCACTTGCAAAGAATTAGTTTTCATCAAATGCTCATGCTCATTTTGTTATCTTTTTACATAAAAAATCTCTGGCACAATGCTTTCACGTTTCTCTGTAACTTTTTTTTCTGGAGGTTGCATCTGTTACCTAGATGTTCTCGTATTTTGTGTCTCCTTGCAGTCCTCTGGTCAGCAGAGAAAGCCCACTAGAGATTTCTTCCTATTAAATGTGCGATGTTCCTCTCCATTGTTTCCACATTCATGCCTGAATGCAGTTACCAGAACAATTTACCAATTAGGATTACATGAGAAACTTAATATGACTGGTATTGTATCATAATTGGAATATTAATTGAACTGTATGCAATTATATCTATACGAATTGGATATGAACTGGACACCTTTGTCTCATATGTGCCTTTTGATGATTATGCTGCTATTTGGCACTACTATCGAATAAACTTGATTGGATGAAACAGTTCAATACTTTTTATTTTTGACACGGTATTTTAAAGTCACCTTGACATTGTTCGGCTAGAGTCCTTGTGGTTTGTTTAAAGCTGAATATACTTTGAAAGGGCTTCAAAAACACAAGAAAATTAAATACAAGAAATGAAATACAATACAAGAAGCATCGGAAAAGAAGTGCCAAGAACTGTCCTTCGATCAATTTCCATGTGTATAAGCAAAAAGGGATCCTTGGAATACTAAATAGACACAAAACTTAGAATTGGTGTCTACTGCACACGAAATTGGAGCAAACTTTAACGAGCAGAGAGAACTGTCTTTTTACTGTGAAGTTTCAAGTCTGCCAAACTGACA
>NW_023396944.1:0-87274 GCF_011125445.2 Fundulus heteroclitus | reverse complement strand
ACGCTCAGAATTTACAATTAATGTCATAGTGCAAATATCAACAGGAAGTCGGCAATTTTAGATTGAAGGTCTGATTTTGACCCAATTTTGACGTTTACAGCATGGTATTTGAGCTGGACTCCTCCTAGGGATTTTGAGCGAGTGGCTTGAAACTCAGTCCAGTGTGATCATAATGGCATGGCCAATAAAAGTTATCAAAACGGTGAGTTTTTGAGCGCTGAAAGGGGCGTTGGCAGGGGTCAAAGTTCACCTACTCGCCATGAACCCAAACACTGTTATATTCATACACAAACTCACCGAGCCCCAAACTTTTCAGTAGTGATCACCACAGGTCTTCTTTAATATCCAAGGTCAAATGATGACAGTGCTTAGGCCACGCCCCTGACAACAGAATGTCATGTTTTGTTGTAAGCGGTCTCGCTGCTATTGAAACACCCGCCTGTTTATACGATTTCCTACACAAAAAACTCACAGAGCCACCAAACTTTCAGTAGTGATCACCACTAGGTCGTTCTTTATATCCAATGGTCAAATGATGAACATTGCTTAGGCCACGCCCCCCTACAACAGGAAGTGTCATGTTTTGTTGTAGCGGAAAAAGGAATCTGTATTTTATCCCTCTGAGCTAATCAACATGAAAACTGTGTCAAGAGACAGAAGACATATTGGTGTGTGTTGTGGATTCCAGCCCCAAGTGGATTCCATGGAGGCAGGCAGCGTGGTGGCGTGGGGAAGTCACATCAAACCATATATTTTTAATCTTTGGACAGCATTATTTGCTCAAACCTGTCCACCAGGTGGCAGCAGAGACCACAAATAAACCACAAACCAAGTTGTCTTGTTCAGTAAGGCAAGGCAAGGCAAATTTATTTTATAGCACATATAGCACAATTCATAGTACAAGACATGCAAAGTGCTTTACATGATTAAAATATAGCAAAATAAAACAGAATAAAGCAAGTAGGAATAAAATGTAGGATAGAAAAAAGAAAAAAAAGTGGTGATTCAGTTAACTAGAACAGTTGAAGGCAATCCCAAACAAGTGTGTTTTTAATCTGATTTAAAGGAACTCAGGTTTTCCGCACCTTTACAATTTTCTGGAAGTTTGTTCCAGATCAGTGGAGCATAGGAACTAAATGCTGCTTCTCCTTGTTTAGTTCTGGTTCTAGGTATGCAGATAGGCTAGAGCCAGAAGACCTTAATGGTCTGGATGGTTGATACACTGATAACAAGTCTGATGTATTTAGGTGCAAGCCATTCAGGGATTTATAGACGAACAGAAGTTTTTAAAGTCTATTCTCTGATATACAGGGAGCCATGGAAGGACTTTAGAACTGGGGTGATGTGCTCTACTTTCTTAGTCTTAGTGAGGACACGGGCAGCAGCGTTCTGGATCAGTGCAGCTGTCTGATCCACTTTTTAGGCAGGCCTGTGAAAACACCGTTGCAGTAATCATTCTACTAAATATAAACGCATGGATTAGTTTTTTCCAGATCCTGCTGAGACATTAGTCCTTTAATCCTGAAATGTTTTCAGGGTGATAGAAAGCTGACCTTGTAATGTCTTTAGATGCTTTTGGAGGTTCAGGTCTGAGACCATTAACACTCCCAGATTTCGGGCCTGATCAGTGGTTCCTAGCTGAAGCGACTGAAGCTGTGTGGCTAACCTTTGATCTCTCCTCTATTGGTCCAAAAATTATTACTTCTGTTTTGTTTTTTCAACTGAAGAAAATTTTGGCACATCCACGTATTGATTTCTTCTAGGCATTTACTCAGTGCTGAACTGATCATAGTCACTTGTGACATGGTGATGTAGAGCGTGTGTCGTCTGCATAGTTATGGTAGCTGATGTTGTTGTTTTTTATGATCTGAGCTAGAGGAGCATGTAGATATTGAATAGGAGGGGACCCAGGATGGACCCTTGGGGAACCCCACATGTGATTTTGTAATCTTCTATGTAAGTTACCTACTGATACAAAAAAGTCCCTGTCCTTTAAGTAGGATTTAAACCAGTGGAGAGCTGTACCACAGAGGCCGACCCAGTTCTTCAGGCGCTCTAACAGAATGGGAGTGATCAACAGTATCAAATGCTGCACTGAGGTCCAACAGAACCAGCCATGGTGGTTTTTCCGCAGTCTGTATTTATATGGATGTCATTAAACACCTTGATAAGGGCGGTCTCTGTACTGTGGTGAGCACGGAAGCCAGACTGGAAAACGTCAAAGCGGCTGGTCGTTGTTAAGAAGGTGTTTAAATTGTTGAAACACAGCTTTTTCAATAATCTTATTGATAAGGGGAGGTTTGAGATGGGCCTGTAGTTCTGGAGTAGTAGTTTGTCTAAATTGTTCTTTTTAACAGTGGTTTGATAATTGCTGTTTTTAGGGACTGGGGGGAAAACACCTGACAGAAGGGACGTGTTTATTATCTGAGTCAAATCAGACGCTATGACAGGCAAACTTTCTTAGGAAAACTGTGGGTAGAACATCAAGGCAGCAGGAGGAGGAACTTAGCTGCTGAATGATCTCCTCTAAGCTTTTGGAGTTTATTTGGCTGAATTGGGAGATTTTGTCAGGATAAGTTCCAGCTGAATATGGCTTTGGTTCTAGAGTTGGTGTGGATGTACAAACTGATCTTCTAATTATCAGTTTATTTATTTTTTAGACTAGTTCACTATGAGAGGTTGCAAGAAAACTTGTAACTTTACTGAATTTGCAGCTTAAGAAGATTGGGTTTGACATACAACACCAACTGTCCCCTCAATCCAGTGCACACAATACCACAACAGACCTCATCACGCTCTACAGTACATCAAGAAAACTAAATCAACTAAAACAAGTTCACGAGTGCACTTGAAATGAAGTTAATCCATATTTGTGTGTCAGGGTGTCTAAGCACTCTCCAGAATTTGACATCTCAGCAGAACCTGTAATAATTATAGAAAGTAACGTTATAGTTGTTCTGCCTTTTGTTAAGACAGCAAGGAATTCATGTCGTGAATACATTACATAAATAAGATATTAATTAATTCTTAGTCAGAGGAAATCCATGCTAAAAACAGTTAGAAAACGTTTTGGGTTCATATTTAATCAGAGTGAGACATCACAACTTTGTTAGATTTCTATGTGAATTACGTGAGATAGTGAGTGCTCCCACCTTAAAAAAAGATCTTTGAGGTATTTTGCTCCGGTTAAAAGCTGCTTTTCAGCTATGAAGCTAGGGAAACTGCTAATGTTGAAGTTGAATTTGTTCTACACGCTTCTGCCTTGGAAAAATATTTGTCTTTTTACAAAAACAATGTTTAAAGCCAGATTTGGGAACAAAGGTTATTCAGGACAACGCAAGAAAAGGAAGCTTTGTGTGGGAAACTATTGTCCTAGCTGTCTAGCTGCATATGGCCCCAGGACAGCACAATAGTTTTCTTGAAGTATAATTTTGGAGAAGTTGAAACAGTATTAATTTCAAAAGGTAGGTAAAAAAGGAAAAAAGTTTTTACAAAATCTTAAAATGTTGGATAGTCGTTATTTCCATCTTGCTGTGAAAATTGGTGAAATATCATTTTTAATGCTTAGATATAAAATTGCAAGGCAGTTACTAAAATTGCCTTTTGTTGAAAATGTTTTTTGGCATGCCATACTTTATATTTATAGGTAGCCTAGATGTGCATAATAAAAGAGTGGAACTAAAAGCTGGTCTAAAATTTTTATGGAGCTTTAACTTGCTAAGAGTAATAACGTTAGATGATTATATGTTTAAAATGAGATAACTGTCTCATAAATGTGATAGTTTACTTGGTCTAAAGAGATGTTTCAATTCAATGTTATTTATATAGCGTCAATTCATGAAAATATGTCATCTCAAGGGCACTTTACAAAGTCAAAATCAATCAGATTATACAGATTGGGTCAGATTATACACATTGGTCAAAAAAATGTCTATATAAAGGAACCAGTTCATTGCATCAAAGTCTTGACAAGTAGCATTCTCTCTTGAAGAAGCGTAGAGCCACAGGGAGATTCGTCTGCATTGTCCATGGCCTTGCAGCAATCCTACAGGTACTTTAACGAACTAGTCGTAGGCATTTTAAGCTATCACTTTCAAATTTTTTCAGCGAGGAGATGAGACCTTGAGGGTTAAAAGTTATCAAAGGTTTTATGAAATATGCATATTTGCCTGAGCTGTCGCATTGCAAAAATCAGGTTTGTGGAAAACCATTAAAAACGCATTAAATCAGTAAGCCCCAAGCCATGCTTTGTCTGAGAATTATGAAACTTGGTAAGCAGATGTAACTTCTCAGTCCCTACAAAAAAGTCTCTTGGACCAATTGTGTAAACCCTAAAGAAAGTCAATTAATTTTCATCAAAGATGTCATTTTGTCATAAAAACGGGTATTATTTTGACCACAAGATGCAGCATAATACTTTGAACCTCTGATTTACCCATGTCTATTCTTAATCACTCTTACTTTTATTTATCGACTCTTTAGCTTTCTTATCAGCCATTTAATTACCTTTCACTCCTATATGTGCAGGAACCCAAAGAAACACAGCTGATAACCCCATCATCTGAATATGATATAATATTTGTTGAATTACTAATAAGATATCTGGACGGCTTTCTGAATTATTTCTTTTTAAACTGATCAATGATGAACTTGAATCTGAACATATAACAGCTCTTAATGGTCTCACTTCCTCAATCCATTCTACAGCAACTAATAATGCAATCAGTTCTGCCGTATAAACAGATATTCCTCATTTAATTTCTTCCTATATGCAGTTTAAACTCTGGAATTATTACACCTACTCCAGTTGTCGTAATTGCTTTTTGATGCATCCGTATACATTTTTACATTATTATAAAACTGTTCTATATATTCCTCCACTATTATAGAATTACACATATACATTTTATCTTTATTTTTCTTTTCCAATATTGTTAAATCTACTATTGTTTCAGGTAAAATCCATGGTGGTGTTATTGATAATGGTACTGTTGGACTAATATTTCAATGATTTAATCCTAATTCTGTTGCTTTCTGAATAATTGTCCAACCAAATGACTTATTATGAACCTTCTTTTTCACTGCAGGAATGTAAAGTTACCTTTGTAGGATGGACTTGATCGTGTCCTTGCAAATTAACCAAGTAATTTAATGACAGTTGTATTCTTCTCAGTCCTAACGGCATTTCACCCACTTCCACCTGTAAAGCTGATGGTGAAGTTGTCCTTATTGCTCCTGTTATTAAGCGCAATGATTGATATTGTATGATATCCAATTTTTTAAGTACTGTCTTCGATGCTGATCCATACACTATACTTCCATAATCAATTGTAGATCTAATTAGATTTATATAAACTAATCTTATAGCTTTCCTATCTGATCATTCATAGCCAACTAAACATCTCAATATATTAAGTATCTTTTTACATTTTTCAAAAACCTTATCTATGTGCACTTCCCAGGATAGTTTTTCATCAAACCATACTCCTAAGAATTTTAATTGCTTTACTCTCTCTAGATCTTTGTTCTGCCCCGAATATGTTTAATATGTTTAAAAAGACATTTAAAAACTACTTTGAAATGTTAATATAAACCGTTCTCTATTTTATATGTATTTGCGGTGCTTTTATGTTGAAAATCTTCCAAACCGGAAGTAGGAAGTAAAGACGCAAAACAATAGAAAAGCGTGTGTGCAGAGTTGGTGAATAGGTTGGATTTGGAGCGGCGCGGAAAACAAAACATAAACTATATCGGATTTGGAAAAGGCGGATTTTGGGCATAAACTGGTATGTGAATGGTTCTGGTGGAAATGGAGGTAGAAATTGAGGAACATATGGATTTAGAATGGTGGACGCCAGTGGGGAGATGAAGCGGGAGAGGACGTTTGATTTGTTTGATTGACGCAACTAAAGAGCATCACTGGACAGTTGTAGCAAAAGTTTTTAACCTGAAAACATAAGGGTTTTTTGGTAACAAGATGTATAAAGAATCTTTATTCCTCTGGAGTTTATGTGGCCAATGAGGTACGGTTTTATTGTTTTGCTTGTCTTTATTCATGTAAACCATTATATTCTAATTCGGATTTCTGTTTCCTCTTAGTTCTGACGGCATTTTAAGGGCATTTTCTAAGACATGTACAGACATGTTGTCCGCAATAATGGTCTGTTGAAACCAAAAGAACGACGTTGAGCCTTGATTAACTCGGGAGGAGTAACAGCCAGAACTCACGCCTGCTTCGGGCTGGAGAAGTGCAGCTGGTGTGGAGCCGACAACGAGCAGCTCGTTAAGGGGTGACGTCGCTCTCTAGCATCAGGGAGAGGCTGACTGCACGGAGGGATTAGCCAAACCAGAAGCAGCTGTTGTCCGGGAGTGCAGCGGGCTTAATTTACCACCAAGTAACACGTTTAAGTTAAATGTTAAATGTGAAGAGGTGAATTAACCTTGCTAAGCTTTAAGGGACTCAATAAGTGCTTGAAGGGTAACCTGCTGCACTATACATACAAGTCAGGTGTACACAAGTTAAAAGTTAAACTCAAGTTAAGAAAAATATATACATTTTGTTTGTTTTATCTCATTTAAGGAAGTTGATTCCAGCTAACTTAAAACAGATACGAGTGTTTTTTGTTTGTTGGTTTTATTAAGGGTAACCAAAGTACGGAAAAGGAAAGTTTTGTGATTGGTTTTACATGGAAATAGTTTCTCTGTCTTGTAATAGTTGAAAGATTTATTATTCAGATTAAGGTGTTTGTAACTTCACAACTAAGTTGATCTTTAACTAGAGAAATAATTTAAGTTTATGAACACATTTAAAGGGTGTGTGTTTAAGTTAGGCTAAATCTACATACTTCTAATGTAAAGATAATTAAGCTAAAGTTAAACAATAAACCCCAAAGGATCTAAACAAAATGGACAATGACATGGCCATGCAGGAAGGACTGTGACCACAAGTGAAGCTTTTTCAGTAGAAGGCTTTAGGAAAAGTGCAAGACAGAAAAAACTCCATGAAAAGGGTCAAGTGCTGCGTGAAGAAAAGATGAACAGACTTCATTCTCGTTTCAAGCTCAGTTATGACAAATGGAAAACTGCTGCTAAACAAGCCAAAAGAGCTCTTGATGCATCTATAAAAACAAGTTTGCACAGAAGCTGGTTATTTGTGCACTTCAACAACTTCCCAAAGGTCCAAACAGTCAAGTAGTGCGTGTTCAAGCCACTCAAGTAAGCTGCCTGTCAAAAGGCAAGAAGCAAGAAGCTGCTATAACTCTTTACTATATATATGCTTCCGATCGGTAAAATTATCAGACAGCATGGGATTAATTTCCACTGTTATGCTGATGACACTCAGCTATATTTATCCATAAATCCTGATGAATCCAATCAATTACTTCGACTGCAGTCATGTCTTGATGACATCAAAAGCTGGATGACTTTAAATTTCCTGCATCTAAATTCTGACAAGACCGAAGTTGTAATCTTTGGGCCAGAGTCCTCAAAAAATAAACTTCTTAACCAATCACTTAATTTGGGTGGCATTAACTTGGCCTCTGGTAATAAAGTAAAAAAACCTTGGTGTTATTTTTGACCAAGACATGTCATTTAATCCCATATTAAACAGGTTTCCAGAGTTTCCTTTTTTACCTCCAGAATATCGCCAAAATTAGAAACATTCTGCCCAGGAGTGATGCTGAAAAAACTAGTCCATGCATTTGTTACTTCAAGGCTGGACTATTGTAATTCTTTACCATCAGGAAGTCCACAAAATGCAGTTCAAAGTCTTCAGCTGATCCAAAATGCTGCAGCAAGAGTTCTGATGAAAATCAACAAGAGGGATAATATTTCTCCTATTTTTAGCTTCCCTTCATTGGCTTCCTGTAAAATCAAGAATAGAATTTAAAATTCTTCTTCTAACGTATAAAGCCCTTAATAATCAAGCTCCATCATATATCAGAGCTCTGATTACCCCCTATGTTCCTAACAGAGCACTTCGCTCTCAAACTGCAGGTCTGCTGGTGGTTCCTAGAGTCTCTAAAAGTAGAATGGGAGGCAGATCCTTTGGTTATCAGGCTCCTCTTCTGTGGAACCAACTCCCAGTTTTGGTCCGTGAGGCAGACACCCTGTCTACTTTTAAGACTAATCTTAAAACTTTCCTTTTTGACAAAGATTATAACTAGAGTGGCTCATGTTACTCTGAGCTACCTTTATAGTTTTACTGCTATAGGCTTAGGCTACTGGAGGACATCAGGATCTAATTTTCTCACTCTATAGAGTTCTACTGTTCTTCAATAATGCATTACGTGTTGTCATTTCTGCTTTAACTTTCTGTTCTCTCTCTTTTTTTTTCTCTTCGTAGTAGGTACACCTGGTCTGGCATTCTGTTAACTGTGACATCATCCAGTGAAAACGGCTCACCCGCTATTACCATCTAATGTAGAACAGATTACTGGATCAATGTGTGCTTTTGTGCTTGTTTGTCTCTCTTGTTGTGTCTCTGCTCTGTCTTCTGTTACCCCCAGTCGGTCGAGGCAGATGACCGTTCATACTGAGCCCGGTCCTGCCGGAGGTTTTCCTTCCCGTTAATGGGGAGTTTTTCTTCCCACTGTAGCTTCATGCTTGCTCAGTATGAGGGATTGCTGCAAAGCCATGGACAATGCAGACGACTCTCCCTGTAGCTCTACGCTTCCCCAGGAGTGAATGCTGCTTATCGGGACTTTGATGCAATCAACTGGTTTTCTTATATAGGAACATTTTTGACCAATCTGTATAATCTGACCCAATCTGTATAATATGATTGAACTTGACTTTGTAAAGTGCCTCGAGATGACATGTTTCATGAATTGGCGCTATATAAATAAAATTGAATTGAATTGAATTGAACTGGCTGCCATGGAAGCAGGCTTCCTGATTGGCTTACAGCAAGATGGAATAGGAAAGTTATTCAGATTGAAGAGGAGTGTGGTTCATTTCCAACATTTAGTAACTTTGTTGACTTTGTCACAAGAGAGGCAAAAATAGCATGTAACCCAGTGATGTCGCTACATGTGCTTAAAGCAAATGCTTCAGAGAAAACAAAGCTCATAAAGGCTAGCAGTGTTGGGGCAAACGCATTTGCAAGCAGCACAGAAGAGAAAACAGAAACAAACAAATGTGTATTCTGTGGGAGATTAAATCACAACATTCAGACATGTCAAAATTTCATGGAAAAGACAATCACTGAAAGAGTGAAGTTTGTAAAATTAAAGGGACTGTGTTTTAGATGTCTCTGCTATGGACATCAATCCAAGAAAAGAGAAGTATCTGCAACACCTGCAAGAAAAACTACTGGGGGAGAACTTATAAATGATATTTTGAGTGCAAGGTTGGCGGACAGTTTGCAAAACAATTTATATTTGTGTGCAACACCTTTCTTGTGTACAACCTTTTGGCAGGAAACTATCTCCATAACTCTTGCTGCAGCATTTTGGATCAGCTGAAGACTTTGAACTGCATTTTAACCAGTAAACTAATGTTTAAACCAGGGGTGTCAAACGTACGGCCCGCCGAACGATTTAGTCTGGCCCGGTGGCTAAATGCATTATCATTATCATTTCCATCTTACTAATTTTAACTGACACATCAATGTCTTTTCTTGTTGTAGCCTCCTTTGCAGCCTTATCTGCCATTTCATTTCCTTTAACTCCCATATGTGCTGGTACCCGCAAAAATATGACTGTAATGTCCATCATTTGAATCTGTATAATGTTTGCTGGATTTCTATTAAAATATCTGGTCTACTGTTTGAGTGTTTTATCAGTAAACTGATTAGTGATGAAAATGAATCTGAACAAATAATCACTCTCAGAGGTCTTATTTATTCTACCCATTGCACTGCAAACAGAATTGCTAGCATTTCTCCTGTGTATACTGATATATTATCACTTGTCCTCTTTCCTACTGTAATATGAAACTCTGGAACAATAAAAGATACTCCTATCTTGTTATCTAAACTTTTTTGATGCATCTGTGTAGATCTGAATGAAACTGTAGTAACTATTAATATATTCCTGTATTGTATTTGAATTTAAAACAAAACCCCTGACCTTATTTCCCTTTCGTAATAGTGTTAGATCTACTTTAGCTTCAGGTAGTATCCAAGGCTGTACTGCTGGCAGTGGTACTGTTGAACTGAACATTAAATCAGTTAATTCTAATTCCATTGCTTTTTGTCTAACTGTCTACCCAAAGCTTTTTCTCTCCCTCTTCTCCACTTCCCAACAAGATGTTAAAGTGCTCTGTGCTGGATGATCTTCACTATTACCCTGTAAATTAGCCCAATAGTTTAGAGATAACTGAATTCTTCTCAATGTCGGGAAGTCTAAACAACAACAACTCTTAATGCATCACGTGACCTTTGGCACAAATTTACCGCAGCGTGGGTGGGATTGTTTCCTAGTCGAGCAGAGACTATTTTGTGCGTGCAGAGACCATTTTGTACTGGAGGAAAACTTATAAATGATATTTTGAGTGCAAGCTTGGCGGACAGTTTGCAAAACAATTTTTTTTGTGTGAAACACATCTTTTTGTGTGCAAAACAAGTTTTATTTGTGTGCAACACCTTTTCTGTTTACAACCTTTTGGCAGGAAACTATCTCCATAACTCTTGCTGCAGCATTTTGGATCGGCTGAAGACTTTGAACTGCATTTCAACCAGTAAACTAATGTTTAAACCAGGGGTGTCAAACGTACGGCCCGCCGAACGATTTGGTCCGGCCCGATGGCCAAATGCAATATCATTATTCAACGGCTGTATCTCCTCGCTGCATCAACCGATCTGCACCTGGTTTCACTGCCGAACGGGTTCGTGTGAATTGTCCGGTGGACGGGCGCGGAAAATGCGTGACAGCTTCTGCGGTGGCTGGAGGGAGGCGGTGCGCGTACCCCAGCGGTGCTTGGCTGCGAGGGCCGCTCATCGCCGCTTGCGGCTTTAATTAGGCCCGAGCAGCTAAGCGCTGCGAAGGCCTATTGTAACTGCAGATTTTATTATTATTATTATTATTATTATTATTATTATTATTTATTCTTGGGACTTTTGAAACGGCTTTTTGGAGGCCTAAACATGCATGAAAACTCACCAAACTTTGCCCAAAATTGTCCCCCGTGAGAAATCGCATGATTTTAGTGTAATTGAAAGCGGGCGTGGCAAACCCGCTCAACAGCGCCAACTAGAGTGAGTTGCGCCAAACCGTAACACGTAGAAAGCTGAAATTTTTTACCTAGGTAGCTTTCTTAAAGTTATGAAAAAAAGTCTATTGTGGGTATGCTCTAAAACCCACAGGAAGCCTGCCATTTTGGGTCAAAGGGTAAAATATTGACGGTTTTTGCTTCAAACTTTAACAAACTAGTCCTAGGCATTTTAAGCTATCACTTTCAAATTTTTTCAGCGTGGAGATGAGACCTTGAGGGTTAAAAGTTATCAAAGGTTTTCTGAAATATGCATATTTGCCTGAGCTGTCACATTGCAAAAATCAGGTTTGTGGAAAACCATTAAAAACGCATTAAATCAGTAAGCCCCAAGCCATGCTTTGTCTGAGAATTATGAAACTTGGTAAGCAGATGTAACTTCTCAGTCCCTACAAAAAAGTCTCTTGGACCAATTGTGTAAACCCTAAAGAAAGTCAATTAATTTTCATCAAAGATGTCATTTTGTCATAAAAACGGGTATTATTTTTGACCACAAGATGGCAGCATAATACTTTGAACCTCTGATTTACCCATGTCTATTCTTAATCACTCTTACTTTTATTTATCGACTCTTTAGCTTTCTTATCAGCCATTTAATTACCTTTCATTCCTATATGTGCAGGAACCCAAAGAAACACAGCTGATAACACCATCATCTGAATATGATATAATATTTGTTGAATTACTAATAAGATATCTGGACGGCTTTCTGAATGATTTCTTTTTAAACTGATCAATGATGAACTTGAATCTGAACATATGACAGCTCTTAATGGTCTCACTTCCTCAATCCATTCTACAGCACCTAATAATGCAATCATTTCTGCCGTATAAACAGATATTCCTTCATTTAATTTCTTCCCTATATGCAGTTTAAACTCTGGAATTATTACACCTACTCCAGTTTGTCCTAATTGATTTTTTTGATTCATCCGTATACATTTTTACATAATTATAAAACTGTTCTATATATTCCTCCACTATTAAAGAATTACATATATACATTTTATCTCTATTTTTCTTTTCCAATATTGTTAAATCTACTATTGTTTCAGGTAAGATTCATGGTGGTGTTATTGATAATGGTACTGTTGGACTAATATTTCAATGATTTAATCCTAATTCTCTTGCTTTCTGAATAATTGTCCAACCAAATGACTTATTATGAACCTTCTTTTTCACTGCAGGAATGTAAAAGTCAATTAATTTTCATCAAAGATGTCATTTTGTCATAAAAACGGGTATTATTTTTGACCACAAGATGGCAGCATAATACTTTGAACCTCTGATTTACCCATGTCTATTCTTAATCACTCTTACTTTTATTTATCGACTCTTTAGCTTTCTTATCAGCCATTTAATTACCTTTCACTCCTATATGTGCAGGAACCCAAAGAAACACAGCTGATAACCCCATCATCTGAATATGATATAATATTTGTTGAATTACTAATAAGATATCTGGACGGCTTTCTGAATGATTTCTTTTTAAACTGATCAATGATGAACTTGAATCTGAACATATGACAGCTCTTAATGGTCTCACTTCCTCAATCCATTCTACAGCACCTAATAATGCAATCATTTCTGCCGTATAAACAGATATTCCTTCATTTAATTTCTTCCCTATATGCAGTTTAAACTCTGGAATTATTACACCTACTCCAGTTTGTCCTAATTGATTTTTTTGATTCATCCGTATACATTTTTACATAATTATAAAACTGTTCTATATATTCCTCCACTATTAAAGAATTACATATATACATTTTATCTCTATTTTTCTTTTCCAATATTGTTAAATCTACTATTGTTTCAGGTAAGATCCATGGTGGTGTTATTGATAATGGTACTGTTGGACTAATATTTCAATGATTTAATCCTAATTCTCTTGCTTTCTGAATAATTGTCCAACCAAATGACTTATTGTGAACCTTCTTTTTCACTGCAGGAATGTAAAAGTCAATTAATTTTCATCAAAGATGTCATTTTGTCATAAAAACGGGTATTATTTTTGACCACAAGATGGCAGCATAATACTTTGAACCTCTGATTTACCCATGTCTATTCTTAATCACTCTTACTTTTATTTATCGACTCTTTAGCTTTCTTATCAGCCATTTAATTACCTTTCACTCCTATATGTGCAGGAACCCAAAGAAACACAGCTGATAACCCCATCATCTGAATATGATATAATATTTGTTGAATTACTAATAAGATATCTGGACGGCTTTCTGAATGATTTCTTTTAAACTGATCAATGATGAACTTGAATCTGAACATATGACAGCTCTTAATGGTCTCACTTCCTCAATCCATTCTACAGCACCTAATAATGCAATCATTTAGTAAATTAGCCCAATAGTTTAGAGATAACTGAATTCTTCTCAATGTCGGGAAGTCTGAACAACAACTCTTAATGCATCACGTGACTTTTGGCACAAATTTACCGCAGCGTGGGTGGGATTGTTTCTTAGTCGAGCAGAGGCTGTTTTGTGTGTGCAGAGACCATTTTGTACTGGAGGAAAACTTATAAATGATATTTTGAGTGCAAGGTTGGCGGACAGTTTGCAAAACAATTTCTTTTGTGTGAAACACATCTTTTTGTGTGCAAAACAAGTTTTATTTGTGTGCAACACCTTTTCTGTTTACAACCTTTTGGCAGGAAACTATCTCCATAACTCTTGCTGCAGCATTTTGGATCAGCTGAAGACTTTGAACTGCATTTCAACCAGTAAACTAATGTTTAAACCAGGGGTGTCAAACGTACGACCCGCCAAACGATTTGGTCCGGCCCGGTGGCCAAATGCAATATCATTATTCAACGGCTGTATCTCCTTGCTGCATCAACCGATCTGCACCTGATTTCACTGCCGAACGGGTTCGTATGAATTGCCCGGTGGACGTGCGCGTAAAATGCGTGACAGCTTCTGCGGTGGCTGGCGGCAGGCGGTGCGCGTACCCCAGCGGTGCTTGGCTGCGAGGGCCGCTCATCGCCGCTTGCGGCTTTAATTATTATTATTATTTATTCTTTGGACTTTTGAAATGGCTTTTTGGAGGCCTAAACATGCATGAAAACTCACCAAACTTTGCCCAAAATTGTCCCCCGTGAGAAATCGCATGATTTTAGTGTAATTGAAAGCGGGCGTGGCAAACCCGCTCAACAGCGCCAACTAGAGTGAGTTGGGCCAAACCGTAACACGTAGAAAGCTGAAATTTTTCACCTAGGTAGCTTTTTTAAAGTTATGAAAAAAAGTCTATTGTGGGTATGCTCTAAAACCCACAGGAAGCCTGCCATTTTGGGTCAAAGGGTAAAATATTGACGGTTTTTGCCTCAAACTTTAACGAACTAGTCCTAGGCATTTTAAGCTATCACTTTCAAATTTTTTCAGCGTGGAGATGAGACCTTGAGGGTTAAAAGTTATCAAAGGTTTTATGAAATATGCATATTTGCCTGAGCTGTCACATTGCAAAAATCAGGTTTGTGGAAAACCATTAAAAACGCATTAAATCAGTAAGCCCCAAGCCATGCTTTGTCTGAGAATTATGAAACTTGGTAAGCAGATGTAACTTCTCAGTCCCTACAAAAAAGTCTCTTGGACCAATTGTGTAAACCCTAAAGAAAGTCAATTAATTTTCATCAAAGATGTCATTTTGTCATAAAAACGGGTATTATTTTTGACCACAAGATGGCAGCATAATACTTTGAACCTCTGATTTACCCATGTCTATTCTTAATCACTCTTACTTTTATTTATCGACTCTTTAGCTTTCTTATCAGCCATTTAATTACCTTTCACTCCTATATGTGCAGGAACCCAAAGAAACACAGCTGATAACCCCATCATCTGAATATGATATAATATTTGTTGAATTACTAATAAGATATCTGGACGGCTTTCTGAATGATTTCTTTTTAAACTGATCAATGATGAACTTGAATCTGAACATATGCCAGCTCTTAATGGTCTCACTTCCTCAATCCATTCTACAGCAACTAATAATGCAATCATTTCTGCCGTATAAACAGATATTCCTTCATTTAATTTCTTCCCTATGTGCAGTTTAAACTCTGGAATTATTACACCTACTCCAGTTTTTCCTAATTGATTTTTTTGATTCATCCGTATACATTTTTACATAATTATAAAACTGTTCTATATATTCCTCCACTATTAAAGAATTACATATATACATTTTATCTCTATTTTTCTTTTCCAATATTGTTAAATCTACTATTGTTTCAGGTAAAATCCATGGTGGTGTTATTGATAATGGTACTGTTGGACTAATATTTCAATGATTTAATCCTAATTCTGTTGCTTTCTGAATAATTGTCCAACCAAATGACTTATTATGAACCTTCTTTTTCACTGCAAGAATGTAAAGTTACCTTTGTAGGATGGACTTGTTCGTGTCCTTGCAAATTAACCCAGTAATTTAATGACAGTTGTATTCTTCTCAGTCCTAACGGCATTTCACCCACTTCCACCTGTAAAGCTGATGTTGAAGTTGTCCTTATTGCTCCTGTTATTAAGCGCAATGCTTGATATTGTATGATATCCAATTTTTTAAGTACTGTCTCCGATGCTGATCCATACACTATACTTCCATAATCAATTAGATTTATATAAACTAATCTTATAGCTTTCCTATCTGATCATTCATACCCAATTAAACATCTCAATATATTAAGTATCTTTTTACATTTTTCAAAAACCTTATCTATGTGCACTTCCCAGGATAGTTTTTCATCAAACCATACTCCTAAGAATTTAAATTGCTTTACTCTCTCTAGATCTTTGTTCTGACCTGAATATGTTTAATATGTTTAAAAGACATTTAAAAACTACTTTGAAATGTTAATATACCGTTCTCTGTTTTAAATGAATTTGCGGTGCTTTTATGTTGAAAATCTTCCGAACCGGAAGTAGGAAGTAAAGACGCAAACAAGAGGAAGAGAGCGTGTGTGTATCGTCTCAGGGCAGCAACAATGCAGTTAATCTCTCCGAAAGCAATGGTTGTAAGTGTTGCTCATTGTTTACAGATTCGATAAGATATGTTAATATCTTTTATGGTTATTTTGTGTATAAAAGCAACAGTAAAATGTCGTGGTCTGTGTGACAGCAGAGTGTGTGTGTTTACTTGCTAATTTGCCGCTTTTCTAGCCGGCTGTGAAAATACCTGTTGAGTTAATATTAAGCAGCTGATACTTTGATACGTTAATACTGATATTTACATGGCTGTTTATTAAGCCATTTTTTTTGTATCTTTCTTTTCTAGTTTTACACTGGATTCAAATCAGTCAGAAATGCTGACTAAATGTGTAAGAAGATAATAAAGGAGCAAGCCGCTCACTTCCTGGCTCTTGAATAAGGAGTTTGGCTGGCTGTTTATCTGTGTTCACGCAAGAGCAAAACACATAGAGAGAACAGTACAATCTTGATTATATAACTTCAGTTGTACTTCTTGATTTCTTTTCTGAGTAAAAAGCAATACTTTTGTTTTATCTACCGAAAATTTAAAACTCCATTTGTAAGACCATTGTTCAATCTTATGAATTGCTTTTTGGACTTTCCCTACAATAAATTTAACATTCCTTCTACGTTTCCAAATAGCTCCGTCATCAGCAAACAATGAACAACCCAATTCATTTTCTATTTCTTTAAGTGCATCATTTATCATAACTGAAAATTATAAAGGACTGATAATACTGCCTTGTGTGGTTCTTTTTAATTTCTCCCTGAAAGACTCTTACCAACTCTTACCTGTATTATCCATTCTGGCCTCTGGAAATAAAGTTAAAAATCTTGGTGTTGTCTTCGACCAAGACATGTCATTTAAATCCCATATTAAACAGGTTTCCAGAGTTTCCTTTTTTTCACCTCAGGAATATCGCCAAAATTAGAAACATTCTGTCCAGGGGTGACGCTGAAAAACTAGTCCATGCATTTGTTACTTCAAGGCTGGACTATTGTAATTCTTTACTATCAGGAAGTCCACAAAATGCAGTTCGAAGTCTTCAGCTGATCCAAAATGCTGAAGCAAGAGTTCTGATGAAAATCAACAAGAGGGATCATATTTCTCCAATTTTAGCTTCCCTTCATTGGGTTCCTGTTAAATCAAGAATAGAATTTAAGCTTATAGTTAGAGTGGCTCATGTTACCCTGAGCTACATCTGTAGTTATGCTGCTATAGGCTTAGGCTGCTGGAGGACATCAGGGCCTATTTCTCTCACTCTACTGATTTCTACTGTTCTCCAGTCTACTGTTCTCCAGTTTTGCATTGCATTACATTGAAATGACTGTTGTCATTTCAGCTTGTAACTTTTTGTTCTCTCTCTTTTTTCTTCATAGTAGGTACACCTAGTCTGACGTTCTGTTAACTGTGACATCATCCAGGGAAGACAGATCACCACTATTACCATCTAATGTATAACAGATCACTGGATCAATGTGTGCTTCTGTGCTTTTTTGTCTGTCTTGTTGTGTCTCTGCTCTGTCTTCTGTAACCCCCAGTCGGTCGAGGCAGATGACCGTTCATACTGAGCCCGGTTCTGCTGGAGGTTTTTCCTTCCTGCTAATGGGTGGTTTTTCTTTCCACTGACGCTTCATGCTTGCTCAGTATGAGGGATTGCTACAAAGCCATGGACAATGCAGACGACTCTCCCTGTAGGTCTACGCTTCTCCAGGAGTGAAAGCTGCTTGTTGGGACTTTGATGCAATCAACTGGTTTCCTTATATAGGAAATTTTTGACCAATCTGTATAATATGATTGATTTTGACTTTGTAAAGTGCCTCGAGATGACATGTTTATGAATTGGCGTTATATAAATAAAATTGAATTGAATTGAATTGTTAAAAAGTTCTCTACCCAATGATAAATTCTTCCACAAATTCACATTTTCCTCAATTTGATCAATAATCCCTCTTTCCACATCATATCATAAGCCTTTTCTATATCTAAGAACACTGCCAAAACACTTTCTTTATTAACTTTTGCTGTTAGTACCTCATGTTGTAAACACACAATTGGATCCATAGTATTCCTTCCTCTTCTGAAACTGCTTTGATAATTTGATAAGTACCCTTTTGATTCAACAAAATAAATTAATCTTTCAATTACCATTTTCTCCATAATTTTACTTAAACATGATGTTAAAGCAATAGGTCTATAATTTTCTGGTTTTGAGCTATCTTTACCCGTTTTTGGAATTGGAACCACAATAGCCTCATTCCAACTTCTAGGTCATTTCCCATTTTCTATTATAAATATCTAATAATATTAATTTTGAGTATTCACTTAGCTTATTTATCATTATATACCATATTTGATCACTCCCTGGGGTTGACATCTTAACTTTCCTCATGGCTCGTCTTAACTCCGCTATAGAAAAATCGATTTTAATAATACTATTTCCTTCTTCTCTGTTTATCATATGTCCTTTTTCCAATAATGTTATAGCTCTATCTGTTTTCTACTCTTCACTAATATTATTGGAACTATGTATTTGTACAAATGTTTATGACAACATTGTTGCTTTTTCTTCATTAATACCTGCCGTTGTTCTATCACTAACTAAAACTGGATAACTATAATCCCTTTTAATACCATTCATTCGTTTAATCATTTTCCATACTTTCCCTATATCTGTTTCTCTTCCTAATGAATTACAATAATTTCTCCAATATTCTCTTTTTGTATTTCTTATAACTCTTTTGACTATAGCTTGCATCTTCTTGTATTCAATTAAATTTTGAAAATTCTGATTTCCTTATAGAATTTTAAAAGCTTTATTTCGGGATTTAATAGCCTGGTCACATTCTATTGTCCACCATGGAATTATCTTCTTTTTATGTATCCCTCCTTTCTTTGGAACTGACTGTTGAACAGCTTCTATGATTGAACTACAAAAGATTTTGTTTAATGAATCAATACCAAGATTCATGTCAATTTCCTTAATTTTATCTTCACTTATTTCCTTATATTTCTCCCAATCTGCTCTACTAAATTACCAGTTACATAATCTTTCACACACTCCATATGTTGCCCTATGTTCCCCACCACAATTACAGCATTTATCCTGAACATGTTCACCATATTCTTGTATTTTGTGGTCCCCTCCACATTTTAAACAGCTCTGTTTGCCCCTGCACACTGCAGCAAATGTGACCATACCTCTGACACTTGAAACACCGAAGTGGAGGTGGAACATAAGGCCTAACTGAATAACACAAGAAACCCACTTTGACTCTATCTGGAACTTCTGGAGTAGAAAATTCCAGAAGCACAGATAAGCTGTCAACTCGCTCATTATTAACTGTTTTCTGCAATCTCTTTATATCCTTGACTTTAACATGATTTTATGTTTTAATTTCTCTAGATCTTCATTAACTGGAATTCCATAAATAACTCCTCGGGATCCTTTCTTTTCTCCCAACACTCTTTTACTTTCCACTCTTTTATTTCCAATACTCTCAACACTCATTGCTTTCCTTTTTTGTTCTTCCAATTTACAAACATTTAACAAGCTTCCATCTCTCAGCGTTTTAGCCATTTCAGCTTCCCCTATTTTCTTTTTTGTTTCCTTAGAAACTATTTTTGGGCTCAGAGCAATATTTTCATCTTCCTTTTTGAATTTTAATGTTATCTTCACCTCCTCTTTCATGATCTTTTCAAAGTCTTCAGCTGATCCAAAATGCTGCAGCAAGAGTTCTGATGAAAATCAACAAGCGGGATCATATTTCTCCAATTTTAGCTTCCCTTCATTGGCTTCCTGTAAAATCAAGAATAGAATTTAAAATTCTTCTTCTAACGTATAAAGCCCTTAATAATCAAGCTCCATCATATATCAGAGCTCTGATTACCCTGTATGTTCCTAACAGAGCACTTCGCTTTCAGACTGCAGGTCTGCTGGTGGTTCCTAGAGTCTCTAAAAGTAGAATGGGAGGATCCTTTAGCTATCAGGCTCCTCTCCTGTGGAACCAACTCCCAGTTTTGGTCCGTGAAGCAGACACCCTGTCTACTTTTAAGACTAATCTTAAAACCTTCCTTTTTGACAAAGCTTATAACTAGAGTGGCTCATGTTACTCTGAGCTACCTTTATAGTTTTACTGCTATAGGCTTAGGCTACTGGAGGACTTTAGGATCTAATTTTCTCACTCTATAGAGTTCTACTGTTCTTCAATTATGCATTACGTGTTGTCATTTCTGCTTTACCTTTCTGTTCTCTCTCTCGGTGGGCGGGCGAGGAAAATGTGTGACAGCTTCTGCGGTGGCTGGCGGCAGGCGGTGCGCGTACCCCAGCGGTGCTTGGCTGCGAGGGCCGCTCATCGCCGCTTGCGGCTTTAATTAGGCCCGAGCAGCTAAGCGCTGCGAAGGCCTATTGTAACTGCAGATTTTATTATTATTATTAGGCCCGAGCAGCTAAGCGCTGCGAAGGCCTATTGTAACTGCAGATTTTATTATTATTATTATTATTATTATTATTATTTATTCTTTGGACTTTTGAAACGGCTTTTTGGAGGCCTAAACATGCATGAAAACTCACCAAACTTTGCCCAAAATTGTCCCCCGTGAGAAATCGCATGGTTTTAGTGTAATTGAAAGCGGGCGTGGCAAACCCGCTCAACAGCGCCAACTAGAGTGAGTTGGGCCAAACCGTAACACGTAGAAAGCTGAAATTTTTTACCTAGGTAGCTTTTTTAAAATTATGAAAAAAAGTCTCTTGGGTGTATGCTCTAAAACCCACAGGAAGTCTGCCATTTTGGGTCAAAGGGTAAAATATTGGCCGTTTTTGCCTTGAACTTTAACGAACTAGTCCTAGGCATTTTAAGCTATCACTTTCAAATTTTTTCAGCGTGGAGATGAGACTTTGAGATTTAAAAGTTATCAAGGGTTTGATGAAATATGCATTTTTGACTTTGCTGTCGCATTGCAAAAATCAAGTTTGTGGAAAACCATTAAAAACACATACAAACAGTAAGCCCCAAGCCATGCTTTGTCTGAGAATTATGAAACTCCTTAAGTGCATGTAACTTCACAGGCCCTACAAAAAAGCCTCTTGAAGCAATGGGCTACCTCCTACAAGAAATCATTCATTTCTCATCAAAGATGTCATTTTTCCATATTTATGGGTGTTACATTTGATTAAACTACTTCTAAACCGTTACAGATATGGCATTCAAAGTTACTCCAAAAAATTCCTCACACATAAAGGATCAAAAGTTATCAAAAACATTTTTGCTACATCCAACCATATTATTTTGAAAAAAATTTTAATGTAAATTGTGTTTTGAAGGAAAAACAGTTATAATTTTCAACACTAGATGGCAACATTTTTCCAAACCATTCCTACACAGTCAAACATAATTGTAAGCAGCTTTAAAATATCTTTAGCTGCCCTTTAAAAGAAAGAAGCTTTGAATCTTTAATCCTATATAAGGGAACCAGTTGATTGCATAAAAGTCTTGACAAGCAGCATTTCCTCCTGAAGAAGCGTAGAGTCACAGGGAGAGTTGTCTGCATTGTCCATGGCTTTGCAACAATCCCTCATACTGAGCAAGCATGAAGCAACAGGGGAAAAAAACCTCCTCATTAACATGAAGGACAAACCTCCATCAGAACCGGGCTCAGTATGAACGGTCATCTGCCTCGACCGACTGGGGGTTACAGAAGACAGAGCAGAGACACAACAAGACAGACAAAAAAAGCACAGAAGCACACAGTGATCCAGTAATCTGTTCTATATAACCACAACTGTTATAACTTTGGGCAACAAAACATTGAGTACATCAGAGAGGTGGCACTGAAACTGGTTTCTTTGAAATCTGTTTATTATGGTCCTTCCAAATAATTCATGGATTTGGATTTTTTTGATAATGGTACTGTTGGACTAATATTTAAATGATTTAATTCTAATTCTGTTGCTTTCTGAATAATTGTCCAACCAATTGACTTATTAAGAACCCTTTCTTTTTCACTGCAGGAAAATAAAGTTACCTTTGTAGGATGGATTTGATCGTGTCCTTGCAAATTAACCCAGTAATTTAACGACAGTTGTATTGTTCTCAGTCCTAACGGCATTTCACCCACTTCCACCCGTAAAGCTGATGTTGAAGTTGTCCTTATTGCTCCTGTTATTATACGCAATGCTTGATATTGTATGATATCCAATTGTTTAAGTACTGTCTCTGATGCTGATCCATACACTATACTTCCATATTCAATTGTAGATCTAATTAGATTTCTATAAACTAATCTTATAGCTATTTAAATTGCTTTACTCTCTCTAGGTCTTTGTTCTGCCCTGAATATGTTTAATCTGTTTAAAAGACATTTAAAAACTACTTTGAAATGTTAATATACCGTTCTCTATTTTACATGTATTTGTGGTGCTTTTATGTTGAAAATCTTCCGAACCGGAAGTGGGAAGTAGAGCAAGAGAAAAGCGTGTGTGCATTGTCTCAGGGCTGCAACAATGCAGAAAAGCAATGGTTGTAAGTGTTGCTCATTGTTTACAGATTCGATAAGATATGTTAATATCTTTTATGGGTATTTTATGCATAAAAGCAACGGTAAAATGTTGTGGTCTGTGTGACAGCAGAGTGTGTGTGTTTACTTGCTCATTTGCCGCTTTTCTAGTCGGCTGTGAAAATGCCTGTTGATATTACTCAGCTGATACGTTAATACTGATATTTACATGGCTGTTTATTAAGCCATTTTTTGTATCTTTCTTTTCTAGTTATACACCGATTTCAAAGCAGTCAGAAATGCTGACTAAATGTGTAAGATAATAAAGGAGCAAGCCGCTCACTTTCTGGCTCTTGAATAAGGAGTTTGGCTGGCTGTTTATCTGTGTTCACGCAAGAGCAAAACACATAGAGAGAACAGTACAATGTTGATTATATAACTTCTGTTGTACTTATTGATTTCTTTGTTTTATCAACCGAAAATGTAAAACTCCATTTGTAAGGCCATTGTTCAATCTTATGAATTGCTTTTTGGACTTTCCCTACAATAAATTTAACATTCCTTCCACGTTTTCAAATAGCTCCTTCATCAGCAAATGATGAACAACCCAATACATTTTCTATTTCTTTGAATGCATCATTTATCATAACTGAAAATAATAAAGGATTTATAATACTGCCTTGTGTGGTTCCATTTTTAATTTTCTTTTCTCCCTGAAAGACTCTTACCAACTCTTACCTGTATTATCCGTTCTGTTAAAAAGTTTTCAGGGGATTTGGAGTATGTAGCAATTGAAATATGGGTAGAAGAGAAGGTAATATTGATTATAGATTTTTACAATCCTTGTAAGAAGCTTGATATAAGTAAACTTGAGGAGATGGATATGAAAGGAAATATTATTTGGTGTGGAGATTTTAATGCACATCATTATGGGGAAGTGAAAAAGCTGATTATAATGGTAAAGTTTTAGAAGATTTTTTAGATGGTAATAATCTTGTATGTTTAAATAATGGTAAGAAGACAAGAATTGATATTAATTCAGGTAAGGAATTTGTATTGGATTTAACATTTGTTTCTAGTTGTTTAGCTCCATTATGTGATTGGCAAGTTAAAAATAAGTCTTTTGGTAGTGATCACTACATTATAACCAGCAATTTAAGGATTGGTCAGGTACAGAGTCCTGAAATAATTGGAGGAATGTGGATATTTTGAAAAGCAAACTGGGAAAAATTTAATAAATTATGTGAAGGTAAAATTGCAAATGTTCAGAATGATTTGAGTATTGAAAGTATGAATCAAGAGATCAGTTGGTGTATTTTGGCAGCTGCTGAGGACTCTATTCCAAAGACATCAGGGAGAAATAGGAGAAAGTTAGTTCCATGGTGGAACGATCAGTGTAAAAAAGTAATCAAAGAAAGAAATAGAGCATTTAAATTGGTTAAAAGGTGTCATCATTTTCAACATTTAATTGAATATAAAAGATCTCAGTAAAAAGTAAGAAGAACAATAAGAACAGCAAAAAGAACATATTGGAGAAATTTCTGTGAAAAAATTGGTAATAGTACAAAGATAGGGGAAATTTGGGGAATGATAAAAAATGGGAGGAGATAGAAGAGAATGGAGTTATCCAATACTTAATAAAAACAATATTGTAGCAGTAACTGACAGGGAGAAGGCTGATATTTTAGTAAGTACGTTTGTGGAGATTCATAGTGGGAAAAACTTATCAGTTAATGAAATACAGGGAAGAGAGAAAACTAAAAGGGGAAATGCTGAAAGTTTAAGAAGGAAGGAGAGTAATTCTTATGATTTGATGAATTATCCTTTCTCTATTGGAGAACTGAAAAGAGCGTTGTGTAAAACTAGGAATAGTGCTCCAGGTAAAGATGAAGTGTGTTATGCTAAGACATGTGAGTGATGACGTTTTAAATAAATTATTAATTTTGTATAATAAGATTTGGAAAGAGGGGAGATTGCCGTGTAAATGGAAAGAAGCCATTGTTATTCCGATAACGAAATATGGGAAAGATCATAGTAATCCTGGAAACTACAGACCGATTGCTTTAACATCTAATATGTGTAAATTGATGGAAAGGATGGTGAATGAGAGATTAATACAATATTTGGAGTCAAGAAATATAATTGCGCCTTATCAAAGTGGCTTTTGTAGAGGTAGAGGAGCAATAGATCCTGTATTATGTTTAGAAGATGACATTAGAAAAGCTCAGATTAATAAGGAAACTGTTGTTGCTGTGTTTTATGATGTGGAAAAAGCATATGATATGCTATGGAGAGAAGGGCTAATGATTAAATTACATCAGATAGGGATAGGAGGTAATATGTTTAATTGGTTATGGGATTTTTTACGGTATAGAACTATTCAAGTCAAAATAGGACATCATGTTTCACAGTCTAGTAAAATAGAAAATGGAACTCCTCAAGGAAGTGTGGTAAGTCCAACATTATTCTCAGTTATGATTAATGACATTTTTAAGGACTTATCAATTAGTTTTGGCAGATCATTCTTTGCTGATGATGGAGCATTATGGAAAAGGGGAAGAAATATAGAACATCCTATTCTAAAGCTCCAGGAAGGCATAGATAAAGTAGGTAAGTGGGGGATAGAGTGGGGTTTTAAATTTTCAATTGAGAAGACAAAAGTAATGTTTTTTTACAAATAAAAAATTTGGGGTTGATAAAAAGTTGTATTTATATGGTAAGGAGTTAGAAAGGGTTGATTGTTTTCGTTTTTTGGGAGTAGTTTTTGATAAGAAACTAACTTGGGGAAATCATATAGAACATGTTATTGAGAAAAGTAAAAAGGTTCTAAACATTATGAGGTGTTTAGCAGGGTTAACATGGGCTGCAACTTTTGAATCACTAAAAAATGTGTATGTGTCACTAATTAGGTCAAGAATAGATTATGGGAGTGTGGTATATGGTTCAGCGGCTAAAAGTAGGTTAAAAAAATTAGACGTTATTCAAGCTAGAGCATTGAGAATTTGTTTAGGGGCAGTTAAATCAACTCCAGTATGTGCTTTGCAAATAGAATCAGGAGAAATGCCATTATGTATCAGAAGGCAACAGATAATGGTTAATTACTGGATAAATTTAAAAGGACATAATGAAGATCATCCAGTTATGAAAGTATTAGAAAGTTGTTGGGAAAGAGGAAAGGGTCAATTTAATAGTTTTGAATGGATTGGGGATGATAGAGCAAAAACATTTAATTTATATAACAAAGAATTCAGTCCAGCAGTATTGTGGCCTTTGAGACCTACATGGATATGGAAATATATTAATATAGATAAATCATTATTAAATATTAAGAAAAGAAATATAATAGATATCTACCAAGAATTGTATAATCAAATACAGATTAAATATAATGATTATTTGCAAATATATACTGATGGTTCGAAAAATCCAAAAAATGAAGTAACTAGTGTAGCTGTAGTGATTCCTGAATCAAAAATTAATATTTCAAAAAGAACATCTAATTATCTTAGTATATATGCGGTAGAATTATGTGCTATATTATTAGTTTTAAAATGGGTGGAGGATACAAATATAAATAAAATAATAATTTGTAGTGATTCATTATCAGTATTATTAAGTATAGAAAAGGGATGTACGAAGAATCATTAAAATATATTATATGAGATTATGGCTGTTTATTATAGAATATGTGAACAAAATAAAAAAGTAATATTTTTTTGGACTCCTGCTCATGTAGGCATTTTGGGAAATGAAAGAGCAGATAGGTTGGCTAAGGAGGCTATTAAAAAAGAAGACATTGACATGTCGGTAAAGTTATCAAAATCTGAAGGTAAAAGTATAGTTTGGACAGAAAACAAGAAGATATGGAAAATTAGATGGGATAATGAAATAAACGGATGACAGTTGTATAGGATACAAAAAACAGTTGATGTAACAAGGATTAGAGGAATAAATAGGAGGGAGGATAATCATTAATAGGATAAGAACCGGTCACAGTTTATTAAATGGCACTATTTTTAAGATGGGGAAACATCCTACTGGTTTTTGTAATTGGTGTGGAAATTTGGAAACAATGGAACACGTTTTTTTAGTTGCAGAAAATATGTAAATCAAAGAACATTATTAAAAACAGAATTAGGTGTTAATGGGGAATTGAAATTTGAGAATGTAGCTGAAAAGTTAAATAGTATTGAGGGGAAGAAGATTTTTCGTTTTTTTTTTTTATTCTGGGATCATGATGAGAATTTGAAGGATATATATTAGGATCCAATAGATGGCAGTAATGCAACAACAATGGATGCAAGCTGCCGGTAAATCCTAAAGAAGAAGAAGATTTCCTCACTGGGCCGTCTTCAGTCATCTGCCTCTCCATGCCAGTCCTCAGTGTGCCTTGGGAATTACGTTCTGCTTTCTTGTTTAAGGTTAGTCCTGCCAGCTTCTCGAAAGACTCTGATCTGTGCTCTGGAGTCTCCGAAGGGCTGCTAAGCTTAATGGCCGACTGTGGCTTAATGGGTTGAGTAGTTGTCTGGCAACCAGAAGGTTGTGGGTTCAAATCTAGCTACATCTCAATGTGCCCTTTGGCAAGGCAACTTAACCCCTTAGTTGCCTACCGAGCTGCATCTCAGTGTATAAATGTGTGTGCATTAGTGAGCGTGACTGGGTGAATGTGGCTATAGTGTACAGCGCTTTGGGTGGTCAGCATGACTGGAAAAGCGCTATATAAGTTCAGTCCATTTAATATAAAGAACTTAGTAACCTATCTTGCAGTTAAAATCAGTCATAATCACAAATTAATGACAGAGTGATCTTTTTTTTACTGTACAACTCTCAGAGGTCTTATTTCTTCTACCCATTGCACTGCAAACAAAATTGCTAGCCTTTCTCCTTTGCTGTTTTGTGCGAGCAGAGACCATTTTGTACTCGAGGAAAACTTATAAATGATATTTTGAGTGCCAGGTTGGCGGACAGTTTGCAAAACAATTTTTTTGTGTGAAACATGTCTTTTTGTGTGCAAAAGAAGTTTTATTTGTGCGCAACACCTTTTTTGTGTACAACCTTTAGGCAGGAAACTATCACCATAACTCTTGCTGCAGCATTTTGGATCAGCTGAAGACTTTGAACTGCATTTCAACCAATAAACTAATGTTTAAACCAGGGGTGTCAAACGTACGGCCCGCCTTACGATTTAGTCCAGCCTGGTGGCCAAATGCATTATCATTATTCAATGGCTGTATCTCCTCGCTGCATCGACCGATCTGCACCTGATTTTTTGTGAGTCGTGGGGGAGTGCTGCCGAACACGTTCGTATAAATCGCCTGGTGGACGGGAGGGGAAAATGCGTGACAGCTTCTGCGGTGGCTGGCAGCTGGCGGTGCGCGTACCCCAGCGGTGCTTGGCTGCGAGGGCCGCTCATCGCCGCTTGCGGCTTTAATTAGGCCCGAGCAGCGAAGCGCTGCGAAGGCCTATTGTATCTGTGTTGTTTAATTATTATTATTAATCTGCCACCCCAAAGAGGGGCCTTTTTGGGGGCTTTATCATACTCAAAAACTCACCAAACTTGGCGGATGCAAGAAGACTGTTTAAAAATTTTGTATTTTAAGGTCGTCACAAAAATCAAAACAAAAATGCCTCAACGGCGCCACCTAGCAATTTTCAAAAGACCCTTTGCTATTCACTTACTTCATCGTAGAGACATGAAATTTGGTACAGTGGTAGAGCTCACCAAGACGCTCAGAATTTACAATTAATGTCATAGTGAAAATATCACAGGAAGTCGGCCATTTTAGATTGAAGGTCTGATTTTGACCTCAATTTTGACGTTTACAGCATTGGTACTTGATCGAACTCCTCCTAGGGATTTCGAGCGAGCGGCTTGAAACTTGGTCAGTCTGATCATAAGGCATGGCCAATTAAAAGTTATCAAAACGGTGAGTTTTTGAGCATGTTGAAGGGGCGTTAGCAGGGGTCAAAGTTCACCTACTCGCCACAAAACATAAAACTGTTATATCTCCTACACAGAAACACACAGAGGCACCAAACTTTCTGTGATTGATCATCATCGGGTCTTCTACAATATCCAATGGTCAAATGATGACCTTGCTTAGGCCACGCCCCCTGACAACAGGAAGTGTCATGTTTTGTTGTAAGCGGTCGCTATGTTACCCCTTTAAGCTAATCAACATGAAACTGTGTCCACAGACAGAACACATGTTGATGTGTTGTGGATTTCAGGCCCAACTGGATTCGATGGAGCAGGGGGGCGTGGCGGCGTGGCATATTCACCTCAAACGCTGCTGTCATACGTTTGGCTCTGAATTCCACAGTTTTGGGCCAAGCTGCTTAAAACTCATTTGGATGCATCCTTATCCACCCCCCAACAGGAATCCATAACAAACTTTAGTGAGCAGGACTTAGTTTCTCCATAGCGCCACCAAGCAATTTTCAAAGGACCCTTTGCTATTCACTTACTTCATCGTAGAGACATGAAATTTGGTACAGTGGTAGAGCTCACCAAGACGCTCAGAATTTACAATTAATGTCATAGTGAAAATATCACAGGAAGTCGGCCATTTTAGATTGAAGGTCTGATTTTGACCTCAATTTTGACGTTTACAGCATTGGTACTTGATCGAACTCCTCCTAGGGATTTCGAGCGAGCGGCTTGAAACTCGGTCAGTCTGATCATAAGGCATGGCCAATTAAAAGTTATCAAAACGGTGAGTTTTTGAGCATGTTGAAGGGGCATTAGCAGGGGTCAAAGTTCACCTACTCGCCACAAAACATAAAACTGTTATATCTCCTACACAGAAACACACAGAGGCACCAAACTTTCTGTGATTGATCATCATCGGGTCTTCTACAATATCCAATGGTCAAATGATGACCTTGCTTAGGCCACGCCCCCTGACAACAGGAAGTGTCATGTTTTGTTGTAAGCGGTCGCTATGTTACCCCTTTAAGCTAATCAACATGAAACTGTGTCCACAGACGGAACACATGTTGATGTGTTGTGGATTTCAGGCCCAACTGGATTCGATGGAGCAGGGGGGCGTGGCGGCGTGGCATATTCACCTCAAACGCTGCTGTCATACGTTTGGCTCTGAATTCCACAGTTTTGGGCCAAGCTGCTTAAAACTCATTTGGATGCATCCTTATCCACCCCCCAACAGGAATCCATAACAAACTTTAGTGAGCAGGACTTAGTTTCTCCATAGCGCCACCAAGCAATTTTCAAAGGACCCTTTGCTATTCACTTAGTTCATCGTAGAGTAATGAAATTTTGTACAGTTGTAGATCTCAGCAAGACGCTCAGAATTTACAATTAATGTCATAGTGCAAGTATCACAGGAAGTAAGCCATTTTAGATTGAAATCTGAATTTTGACACCATGTTGACATGGTATCAAATACCATCATCATCAAGTTTGATCATATTTGATCAAACTTGTCCAGCAGGGGGCAGCAAGAGACCACAAATAAACCCCAAAGGAATTTCTCTTGGTAAGTAACTGATCTTAACTCTTTGGTTTCCTTATATATTTAAGTTGAACAGATATACAAATCCTGCTTGAAAACTGACAAACTTACTCTTGTTCAATACATTTCAGTTTTTATTTATATAGCGCCAAATCATGAAACATGTCATCAGGGGTGTACTGGGACAAAAAAATCGGCCCTGGCATTTTGGATTAGACTGGCCCACCA
Source organism: Fundulus heteroclitus (assembly GCF_011125445.2). NCBI lineage: Eukaryota > Metazoa > Chordata > Actinopteri > Cyprinodontiformes > Fundulidae > Fundulus > Fundulus heteroclitus. Next base: position 56,882 of record NW_023396944.1, on the reverse strand, counting down.
CATTTTGTTGTGTACTGAATGTGTATACATTATATATGAGGTCAGGTTAATGGAAATAAGTGAGAGTGGACACTTAAAATACTTCTAAAATCTTAATTTATTAACACGGTAAAATGTAAACTCCATCACAGCACAGCAACTATTCTTAGATCAGAGAGAGAGAGAGAGAAAGAGAGGTGTCAGGGTCAATCACACATATTATCACGTTACATCATTATAAGAAGTTATTGTAAGTTGCTCATCAGATCTATTTAGTCTTCCAGATACTGTATGGTAACATTGGACTAATGTGCACTCACTGTGTAAAAAAGGATGCCAATGACAAAAAAGTTAAAAGTTGAAATGACAACAGTCATGCAAAATTGAAGAACAATAGACCCTGATGTCCTCCAGCAGCCTAAGCCTATAGCAGCATAACTATAGAGGTAGCTCAAGGTAACATGAACCACTCTAACTATAAGCTTTGTCAAAAAGGAAAGTCCCAAGAGCCAGCTTCTAGTGGAGGAGTTCAAGTATCTTGGGGTCTTGTTCACGAATGAGGAGAAGATGGAGCGGGAGATCGACAGGCGGATTGGTGTGACGTCTGCTGTGAAGCGGGCGCTGTACCGATCCGTTGTGGTGAAGAGAGAGCTGAGCCAAAAGGCCAAGCTCTCGATTTACCAGTCGATCTATGTTCGTACCCTCATCGATGGTCACGAGCTTTGGGTCATGACCGAAAGAACGAGATCCCGGATACAAGCGGCCAAAATGAGTTTTCTCCATAGTGTGTCTGGGCTCTCCCTTAGAGATAGGTTGAGGAGCTCAGTCATCCGGGGAGGACTCAGAGTACAGCCGCTGCTCCTTCACATTGAGAGGAGCCAGTTGAGGTGGCTCGGGCATCTGGTCAGGATGCCTCCTGGACGCATCCCTGGTGAGGTGTTCTGGGCACGTCCCACCGGGAGGAGGCCCAGGGGAACACCCAGGACACGCTGGAGGGACTATGTCTCTCGACTGGCCTGCGAACGCCTTGGGATTCCCCCAGAGAAGCTGGCCCAAGTGGCTGGGGAGAGGAACGTCTGGACCTCCTTTATAAAGCTGCTACCCCCGCGATATTGCTAAAGTGTTCCTTTGGCAATAGTCCAATTGCTAAAGTGTTACTTTTACATTACTTTTGGGTGTGTATCCACCAATTTAGATGTTAAACTTTCATAAAAGCTGTCTTAATGCAAGAAACAAAACCCTTAGACACATGAAATAGCAAGTAACTTTAAAAAACTAAAATGGTTTTGTTAACTTTTCACATTAAGCTGGATTAACAGCTAGTAAGATACCTTTGATTAAATTGGTATACTAATGTTTAAACCAGGGGTGTCAAAGCTACGGCCCGCGGGCCGAATTCGGCCCGCCGAACGATTTAGTCCGGTCCGATGGCCAAATGCATTATCATTATTCAACGGCTGTATCTCCTCGCTGCATCGAGCGATCTGCACCAGATTTTTTGTGAGTCGTGGGGGAGCGCTGCCGAACACGTTCGTGTGAATCGCCCAGTGGACGGGCGGGCAAAATGCGTGACAGCATCTGCGGTGGCGGGCGGCCGGCGGTGCGCAAATCCCAGCGGTGGCCAATAGGCCAGAGCGGCGCTTTGCTGCGAGGGCCGCTCATCACCGCTTGCAGTTTTAATTATTATTATTATTAATCTTCCACCCTAAAGAGGGGCCTTTTTGGGGGCTTTATCATACTCAAAAACTCACCAAACTTGGCAGATGCATGAAGACTGTTTAAAAATTTCGTATTTTAAGGTCGTCACAAAAATCAAAAGAAAAATGCCTCAACGGCGCCACCTAGCAATTTTCAAAGGACCCTTTGCTATTCACTTACTTCATCGTAGAGACACGAGATTTGGTACAGTTGTAGAGCTCACCAAGACGCTCAGAATTTACAATTAATATCATAGTACAAGTATCACAGGAAGTCGGCCATTTTAGACTGAATGTCTGATTTTGACACCATTTTTGACGTTTACAGCATTGGTATTTGATCTAACTCCTCCTAGGGATTTCGAGCGAGCGGCTTGAAACTCGGTCAGTCTGATCATAAGGCATGGCCAATTAAACGTTATCAAAACGGTGAGTTTTTGAGCATTTTGAAGGGGCGTTAGCAGGGGTCAAAGTTCACCTATTCGCCATGAAACACAAAACTGTTATATTTCATACACAGAACCACACAGAGGCACCAAACTTTCAGTAGTTGATCACCACTTGGTCTCCTACAATATCCAATGGTCAAATGATGACATTGCTTAGGCCACGCCCCCTGACAACAGGAAGTGTCATGTTTTATTGTTAACAGTCGCTATGTTACCCCTCAGAGCTAATCAACATGAAACTGTGTCCACAGACAGAAGACATGTTGGGGTGTTGTGGATTCCAGGCCCAACTGGATTCCATGTATCAGTGCGGCATGGTGGCGTGGCGAAGTCACCTGAAACGCCGCTGCCATATGCCCAGACTTTCATAGGATATTGACAAATTTAATGAAAAGTAACTTAAAATTACCTTAAAAGGACAAAATTTTTAAAAGTCAAAAGGCTTATATAATGCTTTGAGAACATTTCTTCTATTCGGCTACAAAATCAACTGGATTTGATGGAGCGGGGCAGCGTGGTGGCGTGCCGAAGTAACCTGAAACGCAGCTGCCATATGCCCAGACTTCCATAGGATATTGACAAATTTAATGAAAAGTAACTTAAAATTACCTTAAAAGGACAACTTTTTTAAAAGTCAAAAGGCTTATATAATGCTTTGAGAACATCTCTTCTATTCGGCTACAAAATCAACTGGATTTGATGGAGCGGGGCAGCGTGGTGGCGTGCCGAAGTCACCTGAAACGCAGCTGCCATATGCCCAGACTTCCATAGGATATTGACAAATTTAATGAAAAGTAACTTAAAATTACCTTAAAAGGACAACTTTTTTAAAAGTCAAAAGGCTTATATAATGCTTTGAGAACACCTCTTCTATTCGGCTACAAAATCAACTGGATTTGATGGAGCGGGGCAGCGTGGTGGCGTGCCGAAGTCACCTGAAACGCAGCTGCCATATGCCCAGACTTCCATAGGATATTGACAAATTTAATGAAAAGTAACTTAAAATTACCTTAAAAGGACAACATTTTTAAAAGTCAAAAGGCTTATTTAATGCTTTGAGAACATCTCTTCTATTCGGCTACAATATCAACCAAAACAGGCTAATCTTTTAAGCTATAAGACCATTTTTAAGATGTCAATACATAGATTTTAAGCTGGTGGGTCGCCACTGCCTCCGGTGGCCAAATGCATCGCTGCATCAACTGATCTGCACCAGATTTTTTGCGAGTCATGGGGGAGCGCTGCTCAATGCCTTCGTGTGTATTGCCCGGTGGCCAGGTGGGGAAAATGCGTGACAGCTTCTGCCGTGGCTGGCGGCCGGCGGTGCGCGAACCCCTGCGGTGGCCAATAGGCCTGAGCGGAGCACAATAAAGATTTAAAAAGAATTGTAAAATATTTTTCTGGAGCTTGACTCAAAGCAAAACAATGTTTATAATTATTTGTAAACATTTGTATACTCTATGTTTATCTTGTTTTTAAATATTTTATATTTACAATAAAAGAAAGCATTTGAGCAGAAAAACACCATCTTGATGACCCAGTTGAAATCAATAGAGCAAAAATTGGCAGCATCAGCTGAAAGGATTGATGTGTTGGAAGCAGCACAGTTGTTTTGTGAGGACGGTAAGACTAGTTGTTTGTTATTGTGTTTAGTTGATTATATAATTTATGTAACTTATTTATTGTTTTATTCCCCCAAAATTTCAGAAAAAGAAGATGCAGCAACTCAAACAAATTGTGAAATGGACGACATTGTGGAAGACATTTAGATTTGATAAAGTATTGTAAAGTATTTTTCACTGTAAAAAACAGTTTTTGTAAAAATAAACCTTTTGTTATTTGGAATTGATTTATGTTTTGTATTCTTATGTGACTATATTACAAATAGTCAATGGTATTATACAAATAAAATACTAATACATGAAAAATACTTTTTATCTAGTCAGTGTTATAATTTTTGCCAAGGTAAATAATATAACATAAGCTCAAGGATATCCAAACATTTAGATAATTTTTAATAGACTGTATTATTCATATGAAGGTTGTTTAAGCCTGTTATGAACTTGTGAAAGTTTGGTCTAAGAGAATAATCTTGTTAGATACAGCTGATACAGCTGAAATGTTATAACATTGAATCAAGCAGTATAACAGTAAAAATAAAATTAATATGTACACAGGTCCTTCAGCTGTAGTTAGTAAGCTTGTAGTAACTCATGTTTTGAAGATGGATTTAATAAACCCAGTGAATTCATAGAATATATCTATCTATCTATCTATATCTATATCTATATATATATATATATATATATATATATATATATATATATATATATATATCTATATATATATATATATATATATATATATATATATATATATATATATATATATATATATATATATATATATATATATATCTACAGGGCTCAGTCCTCAAAAAATTGACTTCTTAACCAATCACTTAATCTGGATGGCATTAATTTCACCACTGGTTATAAAGTAAAAATCTTGGTGTTATTTTTGACCAGTACATGTCATTTCAATCCCATATTGAACAGGTTTCCAGAATTTCCTTTTTACACCTCCGCAATATTGCCAAAATTAGAAACATACTGAGGTGATGCTGAAAACTATTCCATTCATTTGTTAGTTCAACAAAGGACTATTCTAATTCTTTGCTATCAGGAAGTCCACAAAATGCAGCTCAAAATCTTTAGCTGTATAAAGCCCTTAATAATCAAGCTCCATCATATATCAGAGCTCTGATTACCCCGTATGTTCCTAACAGAGCACTTCCCTCTCACGCTGCAAGTCTTCTGGTGGTTCCTAGAATCTATAAAAGTAGAATGGGAGGCAAATCCTTTAGCTCTCAGGCTCCTCTCCTGTGAAACCAAGTCCCTATTTTGGTCCGTGAGACCAAACACACACTATTGCTAAAGTGTTACTTTAGCAATAGTCCAATTGCTAAAGTGTTACTATTACATTATTACTTTTGGGTGTGTATCCACCAATTTAGATGTCAAACTTTCACAAAAGCTGTCTTAAAGCAAGAAACAAAACCCTTAAACACATGAAATAACAATTAACTTTAAATAACTAAAAAGGTTTTGTTAACTTTTCACATGAAGCTGGATTAACAGCTAGTAAGATACCTTCGATTAAATTGGTATACTAATGTTACTAATGTCAAACGTACGGCCCGCGGGCCAAATTCAGCCCACCGAAACATTTAGTCCGGTCCGGTGGCCAAATGCATTTTCATTATTCAACACCTGTATCTCCTCGCTGCATCGACTGATCTTCACTAGATATTTTGTGAGTCGTGGAGTAGTGCTGCCCAACGCGTTCGTGTGAATCGCCCGGTGGACGGGCAAGAAAAATGCATGACAACTTCTGCGGTGGCTGGCGACCGGCGGTGCGTGAACCCCCGCGGTGGCCAATAGGCCAGAGCGGCGCTTGGCTGCGAGGGCCGATCATCACCGCTTGCGGTTTTAATTCTGATTGTTATCCCTAAAGGCTGGTTCACACAGCATTATTTTAAAAAGCCTGAGAGAAACCAGACGTAATGATAATAATCCCAGATAAAACAGGTTTGGTCTTCCAGTGTGTGGTGTCCTGTCAGAGGGAGAGCTCAACACGAAACACACAAACAGAGTTCCCCATTCAGATTAGTTAATAAACATGAACAATGGGGGAGAATAATAATGATAGTGTGTGGACTGATTTTAATGGAGAAAAATAAATAAATAAAAGAAATGTGTTGGTTGAAGAAACAGAGACAACACCACAGAGGGTTCTACGTTGGCTGCACTATTAAATGGAGGTGAGTTTGGTATATTTTTCTCTCGGGGAATCCCTCACCTCACTTTCTGATTGGCTACACGTCACATTCAACAGGCTATGAGCTCGTTTGTACTCAGTGAACCAACCTTAACCAGACCTCAGTTTTGTAAAGCGGTCATAGATCTATCATTAAACTCCAGCTGATAAAAAAGAAACTGAAATGAATCAGAACCAAAATGTGTTTCAATCAGAATAATGTTTTCTCCTGATATGGGATCATTTTATAAAGTAACAGAAATATGACTCCATGGGAACAAAGTCTCAATGAGTGAATAAAACCCTGGAGAAATATCACAGTGTGATATAAAATATTGCCATGGTGATAATGATTATGAATATTAAAGACTTAAAGTCAAAACTGACAAACTATTGAAACGTTAAAATAGGGTGAAGTTAAATGAGTCTACCTGAGCTGTGAGATATAAGGCAGACACTGTAGGAAACTCCTCACTTCACTCTCTTCCTGTGAGCAGCCTGTCAGCATCACTGGTTTCTTCTCTGGTTGGAGTCTCAGCACTTCCAGGAGGATGGAGGTCTTTCTCTCTGAGAGGTTTATGGTCCAGACTGCAGGAGCTGACTGGAAAACTGACTGTAATGATGGAAGGAGACTCAGACCTGTTTTAGTCTCACAGTCTTTCATCTGGGAGTACAGATCCAGCAGGAAGTCAAGGCGATATTTGATTAAATCATCATCATCATAATCATATATAAATTCCTCCTCAGGAATCAATCTTTCATATCTGCTGCCTGATGCTAACAGCTCCAGCATCTTCTCTCCTGTCTGCTGTTCTCTCTCTGCTGCTGCACAGAACAGATTCACAAAGAACCTGGTTTGTTCAGGAAGATCTGAGCTCTGAGGATGAAACCTGGAACAACAAGAAGGAAACATTTAGTGATGATTTGGTCTGAGCTGCATAAAAACAACCACTGACTACTGATGGACTCCATCTTGAACATGTCTGTCCTGGATGTGATGAAATTACATGTTAAACACATGTTTGATCAGAGCAGCTGTTACTGACTCACAACACAAACACTGATCCTGTGGCTCACATCTCTGACTTATTATCATCTCTGGCATTTCCTGATGTTGGATTTAGTTTTTAGCTGCAGAGAAATTCAAGCAACCAGCAGCAGCTTAAACTGCATGTTTTTCTCTGTGTGTCTGAGGAGCTGTTAACATGGCTGTGTTGTTGTCACTGAGCTACAGAGCTCTTAGTATTCACATCATTTCATTATTCTCTCACACTGAAGACTGGCACATGTTTCTGAGCTGCTGCAGCTCAATATTTCTCCTTAGAACATGCATGTTCTCCCACATTGTTCTCTGGAAGCATTTGTTCCCACAGAGACCTTCATTCAGAGCAGTTAGACCAGCAGCCAGTAATGGTTCATGTTGCTGTTCTCACCACTGGAAACATGAGGGAGGACTTAGACAGGATGGACTGGAGGAGGAAGACCTTGACAAGACTGAACCTTTCACTGGATGGACAGAGAATGGATCTCAATGAAAAGTCAATTAAACTAAAACAACAGAATTATGAAACTAGTCAGAAATGATAGATTTTATATCCACTAAATGCTGTAATTTACTAATTAAACTTGAGTTTTTAGATAAATCCTGCAGGTTAGTGAACAATCACAGTTTAAAGCAAAAGAAAGTGAAACTAAAGGAAACATCAGTTTGAAGATTAGAATGATTTGTAATAAAGAAGGAAAGCTGGACTATGTCATGGTGAAGATCTAAAGGTTATTTGGACTTTGTGGAGTTATATTTTGCTCCATTTGATCAAACATGTATGGTCAAATAAAAACAAATAAATAAAATATTAAATGACTGCATTACCGTACCAGAGCTTTGAGATATAAGGCAGACACTGTAGGAAACTCCTCCCTTCACTCTCTTCCTGTGAGCAGCCTGTCAGCATCACTGGTTTCTTCTCTGGTTGGAGTCTCAGCACTTCCAGGAGGATGGAGGTCTTTCTCTCTGAGAGGTTTATGGTCCAGACTGCAGGAGCTGACTGGAAAACTGACTTTAATGTTGGAAGGAGACTCAGACCTGTTTTAGTCTCACAGTCCTTCATCTGGGAGTCCAGATCCAGCAGGAAGTCACTCTGATATATAAAATAGTCATCATCCATGTATTTATCCTCTACAGGGAATTCTTCATATCTGCAGACTGATGCTAACAGCTGCAGCATCTTTTCTCCTGTCTGCTGTTCTCTCTCTGCTGCTGCACAGAACAGATTCACTAAGAACCTGGTTTGTTCAGGAAGATCTGATCTCTGAGGATCAAACCTGGAACAACAAGAAGGAAACATTTAGTGATGATTTGGTCTGAACTGCATACTGCTCATTATTCTGTGCACTGTTTTTCTCCTGCATTGTTACATTCTGATCACTGCTGCACTTTATATTGTAAATCTCTCATCCCACCTGTAATCCTATATTGTTGTAAGCTGTATACAATGAAATTTTGTTCTGTATGCACTCTGTACATACAATATGACAATAAAATTGTCTAAGTCTCAGTCATTGTGTCTCTAGTGGAGGTTGGTACTAAAACCTGGTATCAAAACGGCCCCCGGGCCCTCAACAGACGGTCATAGCCGACCAACAAGCTTCCACCTTTTCGTTCATCTTAACCATATTTTTAAAGTCACACTAATTTTTTCAGGGAGACTCCAACAGAAACATTGTTTTTTATATTCTCCACTTTAAGGGGACTGATGGGAGGGGCTAACGTTCTGCTCTCACATGTTCTCCTCGCTTACTTTCATCAATTCTGTTGCCAATTTAGCAACTTTTCAGACCCTTCAAGTGATTTATTTATTCAAAAGAGACAAGCAATGGCTCTAGTAATTTTTTCCGTGTTGTTGGAGACTTTAGCAACAACTAAAAGCACCAATTGCTCTGAGTTTACGTCTCTTCATCAAATCATCAGCTGTGAGTTCCTCCTGCTTTGAAACTCTGACAGTCAGTCAGTCAGTGTCGCTGTGCTGCAGCAGCAAACTCAGCTTGAAGTCTGTTTCTCATTGAAATTGAGTAATTTATCAGCAAAGCTTCCACTAGATTATAGAGCAGGATGTAAATATTGCAGCAAACTTGATGCTAAACAAACTCTCAGAAGTTTTCTCAGTGGCTCTTTATTAGCCAGACGTTTACACAGTCTACTGTAGGCCGTAGCCAAGGCCAAAACAGGAGAGAATGATCTCAGCCTCAGCACCAGAACAAGTGCATTCTGGGAAAAAAAGAAGAACCAATCACAGTCAATCAATTCATTTCCATAGAAACCGGGTAGCCAGAGTAATACTGCATTTAAAGACACTCAGAATTTAACTGAAGGCACTTAGAGTTATAACTAGAACAACCTCAGCTTAACATATTAAACAGAGATCATTACAATATATTATAAATCTTTAACAGGTAATGATATTTATTCTCTGAAACTGTTGCTCTGAAATAGATCCTCCCTGTAACTGATTCACTCAGCCTCTCATTGATTCAGCTCATCACTGAGTGTCTCTGCTCTCTTTTGGTTAAATAATGATTATATAAGAAAATTCATAGATGTAGTTTGTGTTCAGGAAAAAAACAATATGTAATTCTTAAAATTATTTTACAGTTATTCTTTGTTTTGAGCATATTTAGAGAGTTTCAATATTTTTTGTCCTGTAAATGTAGATATTTCTCCCTCCTACAACATACTTTTTATTCAAGATATAGTGTTTTAGCCTTTTTTTACATAACAAAAATATTTTTATAATGTTTTTATTGCTATATTTCTGTAACAGAAAATATTCTGTACTTTAATTTTGTTTGCTTTTGTTCATAAAGTTTAGAAAAATAAACCAGTTAGTGATCATTATTTGTTTTTGTTTTTTTACCTTTTGTTTGACAAAAAGTATCAATAAGGGTACCAATAAAATGCTGGATCAATAAAGGATATTGTTAAGAGTAATAGTATAAATAAATAAATAACGATACCTATCCCTAGTCACTAGAACAAACCTTTCAGCTGAATTTCCTGCTGGCCTCTGTCAGTCTGCCCCAGGGCAGCTGTGGCTACTAGCATAGCTCACCACCGTCAGGGTGTGAATGGGTGAATGACTGTAGTGAGAAGCTCTTTGGGGTCGTCAGACTAGATAAAGCGCTATACAAGTACAAACCATTAACTATTTGATAAACACAACTAAATAAAATACTAAATGACTGCATTACTGTACCTGAGCTGTGAGATATAAGGCAGAAACTGTAGGAAACTCCTCACTTCACTCTCTTCCTGTGAGCAGCCTGTCAGCTCCACTGGTTTCTTCTCTGGTTGGAATCTCAGCACTTCCAGGAGGATGGAGGTCTTTCTCTCTGAGAGGTTTATGGTCCAGACTGCAGGAGCTGATTGGAAAACTGACTGTAATGATGGAAGGAGACTCAGACCTGTTTTAGTCTCACAGTCCTTCATCTGGGAGTACAGATCCAGCAGGACGTCACTCTGATATTTAGAACCAGAGCATGTTTCACTAAGAGGGAATGATTGATATCTGCAGACTGATGCTAACAGCTGCAGCATCTTCTCTCCTGTCTGCTGTTCTCTCTCTGCTGCTGAACAGAACAGATTAACTAAGAACCTGGTTTGTTCAGGAAGATCTGAGCTCTGATAATAAAACCTGGAACAACAAGAAGGAAACATTTAGTGATGATTTGGTCTGAACTGCATACTGCTCATTATTCTGTGCACTGTTTTTCTCCTGCATTGTTACATTCTGATCACTGCTGCACTTTATATTGTAAATGTCTCATCCCACCTGTAATCTTATATTGTTATAATCTGTATATAATGACATTTCATTCTGTATGCACTCTGTACATACAATATGACAATAAAGTTGTTTAAGTCTCAGTCATTGTGTCTCTAGTGGAGGTTGGTACTAAAACCTGGTATCAAAACGGCCCCCGGGCCTCAACAGACGGTCCTAGCGGACCAACAAGCTTCCACCTTTTCGTTCGTCTTAACCATATTTTTAAAGCCACACTAAATTTTTCAGGGAGACTCCATCAGCAACATTGTTTTTTATATTCTCCACTTTAAGGGGTCTGATGGGAGGGGCTAACGTTCTGCTCTCACATGTTCTCCTCGCTTACTTTCATCAACACTGTTGCCAATTTAGTAACTTTTCAGACCCTTCTAGTGATTTATTTATTCAAAAGAGACAAGCAGTGGATCTAGTAATTTTTTCCGTGTTGTTTAAGACTTTGGCAACAAGTAAAAGCACTGATTGCTCTGAGTTTACATCTCTTCATCAAACCATCAGCTGTGAGTTCCTCCTGTTTTGAAACTCTGTCAGTCAGTCAGTCAGTCAGTGTCACTGTGCTGCTGCAGCAAACTCAGCTTGAAGTCTGTTTCTCATTGAAATTGAGTAATTTATCAGCTAAGCTTCCACTAGATTACAGAGCAGGATGTAAATATTGCAGCAAACTTGATGCTAAACAAACTCTCAGAAGTTTTCTCAGTGGCTCTTTATTAGCCAGACGTTTACACAGTCTACTGTAGGCTGTAGCCAAGGCCAAAACAGGAGAGAACAATCTCAGCCTAAACACCAGAACAAGTGCATTCTGGGAAAAAAAGAAGAACCAATCACAGTCAATCAATTCATTTCCAGAGAAACCGGGTAGCCAGAGTAATACTGCATTTAAAGACACTCAGAATTTAACTGAAGGCACTTAGAGTTATAACTAGAACAACCTCAGCTTAACATATTAAACAGAGATCATTATAATATATTATAAATCTTTAACAGGTAATGATATTTATTCTCTGAAACTGTTGCTCTGAAATAGATCCTCCCTGTAACTGATTCACTCAGCCTCTCATTGATTCAGCTCATCACTGAGTGTCTCTGCTCTCTTTTGGTTAAAATTGATTATATAAGAAAATTCATAGATGTAGTTTGTGTTCAGGAAAAAAACAATATGTAATTCTTAAAATTATTTTACAGTTATTCTTTGTTTTGAGCATATTTAGAGAGTTTCAATATTTTTTGTCCTGTAAATGTAGATATTTCTCCCTCCTACAACATACTTTTTATTCAAGATATAGTGTTTTAGCCTTTTTTTACATAAAAAAATATTTTTATAATGTTTTTATTGCTATATTTCTGTAACAGAAAGTATTCTGTACTTTAATTTTGTTTGCTTTTGTTCATAAAGTTTAGAAAAATAAACCAGTTAGTGATCATTATTTGTTTTTGTTTTTTTACCTTTTGTTTGACAAAAAGTATCAATAAGGGTACCAATAAAATGCCGGATCAATAAAGGATATTGTTAAGAGTAATAGTATAAATAAATAAATAACGATACCTATCCCTAGTCACTAGAACAAACCTTTCAGCTGAATTTCCTGCTGGCCTCTGTCAGTCTGCCCCAGGGCAGCTGTGGCTACTAGCATAGCTCACCACCGTCAGGGTGTGAATGGCTGAATGACTGTAGTGAGAAGCTCTTTGGGGTCGTCAGACTAAATAAAGCGCTATACAAGTACAAACCATTAACTATTTGATAAACACAACTAAATAAAATACTAAATGACTGCATTACTGTACCTGAGCTGTGAGATATAAGGCAGAAACTGTAGGAAACTCCTCACTTCACTCTCTTCCTGTGAGCAGCCTGTCAGCTCCACTGGTTTCTTCTCTGGTTGGAGTCTCAGCACTTCCAGGAGGATGGAGGTCTTTCTCTCTGAGAGGTTTATGGTCCAGTCTGCAGGAGCTGACTGGAAAACTGACTGTAATGATGGAAGGAGACTCAGACCTTTTTTAGTTTCACAGTCCTTCATCTGGGAGTACAGATCCAGCAGGAAGTCACTCTGATATTTAGAACCAGAGTATCTTTCATTAAAAGGGAATGTTTTATATCTGCAGACTGAAGCTAACAGCTGCAGCATCTTCTCTCCTGTCTGCTGTTCTCTCTCTGCTGCTGCACAGAACAGATTCACTAAGAACCTGGTTTGTTCAGGAAGATCTGAGCTCTGATAATAAAACCTGGAACAACAAGAAGGAAACATTTAGTGATGATTTGGTCTGAACTGCATACTGCTCATTATTCTGTGCACTGTTTTTCTCCTGCATTGTTACATTCTGATCACTGCTGCACATTATATTGTAAATCTCTCATCCCACCTGTAATCTTATATTGTTATAAGCTGTATATAATGAAATTTTATTCTGTATGCACTCTGTACATACAATATGACAATAAAGTTGTTTAAGTCTCAGTCATTGTGTCTCTAGTGGAGGTTGGTACTAAAACCTGGTATCAAAACGGCCCCCGGGCCCTCAACAGACGGTCCTAGCGGACCAACAAGCTTTCACCTTTTCGTTCATCTTAACCATATTTTTAAAGCCACACCAAATTTTTCAGGGAGACTCCAACAGCAACATTGTTTTTAATATTCTCCACTTTAAGGGGACTGATGGGAGGGGCTAATGTTCTGCTCTCACATGTTCTCCTCGCTTACTTTCATCAACACTGTTGCCAATTTAGTAACTTTTCAGACCCTTCTAGTGATTTATTTATTCAAAAGAGATAAGCAGTGGATCTAGTAATTTTTTCCGTGTTGTTTAAGACTTTGGCAACAAGTAAAAGCACCAATTGCTCTGAGTTTACGTCTCTTCATCAAACCATCAGCTGTGAGTTCCTCCTGTTTTGAAACTCTGACAGTCAGTCAGTCAGTGTCACTGTGCTGCTGCAGCAAACTCAGCTTGAAGTCTGTTTCTCATTGAAATTGAGTAATTTATCAGCTAAGCTTCCACTAGATTACAGAGCAGGATGTAAATATTGCAGCAAACTTGATGCTAAACAAACTCTCAGAAGTTTTCTCAGTGGCTCTTTATTAGCCAGATGTTTACACAGTCTACTGTAGGCTGTAGCCAAGGCCAAAACAGGAGAGAATGATCTCAGCCTAAACACCAGAACAAGTGCATTCTGGGGAAAAAAGAAGAACCAATCACAGTCAGTCAATTCATTTCCATAGAAACCGGGTAGCCAGAGTAATACTGCATTTAAAGACACTCAGAATTTAACTGAAGGCACTTAGAGTTATAACTAGAACAACCTCAGCTTAACATATTAAACAGAGATCATTATGATATATTATAAATCTTTAACAGGTAATGATATTTATTCTCTGAAACTGTTGCTCTGAAATAGATCCTCCCTGTAACTGATTCACTCAGCCTCTCATTGATTCAGCTCATCACTGAGTGTCTCTGCTCTCTTTTGGTTAAATAATGATTATATAAGAAAATTCATAGATGTAGTTTGTGTTCAGGAAAAAAACAATATGTAATTCTTAAAATTATTTTACAGTTATTCTTTGTTTTGAGCATATTTAGAGAGTTTCAATATTTTTTGTCCTGTAAATGTAGATATTTCTCCCTCCTACAACATACTTTTTATTCAAGATATAGTGTTTTAGCCTTTTTTTACATAAAAAAATATTTTTATAATGTTTTTATGGCTATAATTCTGTAACAGAAAGTATTCTGTACTTTAATTTTGTTTGCTTTTGCTCATAATGTTTAGACAAATAAACCAGATAGTGATCATTATTTGTTTTTGTTTTTTTACCTTTTGTTTGACAAAAAGTATTAATAAGGGCACCAATAAAATGCCGGATCAATAAAGGATATTGTTAAGAGTAATAGTATAAATAAATCCTTAACGATATCCATCTCTAGTCACTAGAAAAAACCTTTCAGCTGAATTTCCTGCTGGCCTCTGTCAGTCTGCCCCAGGGCAGCTGTGGCTACTAGCATAGCTCACCACCGTCAGGGTGTGAATGGCTGAATGACTGTAGTGAGAAGCTCTTTGGGGTCGTCAGACTAAATAAAGCGCTATACAAGTACAAACCATTAACTATTTGATAAACACAACTAAATAAAATACTAAATGACTGCATTACTGTACCTGAGCTGTGAGATATAAGGCAGACACTGTAGGAAACTCCTCATTTCACTCTCTTCCTGTGAGCAGCCTGTCAGCATCACTGGTTTCTTCTCTGGTTGGAGTCTCAGCACTTCCAGGAGGATAGAGGTCTTTCTCTCTGAGAGGTTTATGATCCAGTCTGCAGGAGCTGACTGGAAAACTGACTGTAATGATGGAAGGAGACTCAGACCTGTTTTAGTCTCACGGTCCTTCATCTGGGAGTACAGATCCAACAGGAAGTCAAGGCAATATTTATCATTAGAGTATGTTTCACTAAGAGGGAATGTTTGATATCTGTAGACTGATGCTAGCAGCTGCAGCATCTTCTCTCCTGTCTGCTGTTCTCTCTCTGCTGCTGCACAGAACAGATTCACTAAGAACCTGGTTTGTTCAGGAAGATCTGATCTCCAAGGATCAAACCTGGAACAACAAGAAGGAAACATTTAGTGATGATTTGGTCTGAACTGCATACTGCTCATTATTCTGTGCACTGTTTTTCTCCTGCATTGTTACATTCTGATCACTGCTGCACTTTATATTGTAAATGTCTCATCCCACCTGTAATCTTATATTGTTGTAAGCTGTATATAATGAAATTTTGTTCTGTATGCACTCTGTACATACAATATGACAATAAAGTTGTTTAAGTCTCAGTCATTGTGTCTCTAGTGGGGGTTGGTACTAAAACCTGGTATCAAAACGGCCCCCGGGCCCTCAACAGACGGTCCTAGCGGACCCACAAGCGTCCACCTTTTCGTTCATCTTAACCATATTTTTAAAGCCACACTAAATTTTTCAGGGAGACTCCAACAGCAACATTGTTTTTAATATTCTCCACTTTAAGGGGTCTGATGGGAGGGGCTAACGTTCTGCTCTCTCATGTTCTCCTCGCTTACTTTCATCAACACTGTTGCCAATTTAGTAACTTTTCAGACCCTTCTAGTGATTTATTTATTCAAAAGAGACAAGCAGTGGATCTAGTAATTTTTTCCGTGTTGTTTAAGACTTGGGCAACAAGTAAAAGCACTGATTGCTCTGAGTTTACGTCTCTTCGTCAAACCATCAGCTGTGAGTTCCTCCTGTTTTGAAACTCTGTCAGTCAGTCAGTCAGTCAGTGTCACTGTGCTGCAGCAGCAAACTCAGCTTGAAGTCTGTTTCTCATTGAAATTGAGTAATTTATCAGCTAAGCTTCCACTAGATTACAGAGCAGGATGTAAATATTGCAGCAAACCTGATGCTAAACAAACTCTCAGAAGTTTTCTCAGTGGCTCTTTATTAGCCAGATGTTTACACAGTCTGCTGTAGGCTGTAGCCAAGGCCAAAACAGGAGAGAATGATCTCAGCCTAAACACCAGAACAAGTGCATTCTGGGAAAAAAAGAAGAACCAATCACAGTCAATCAATTAATTTCCATAGAAACCGGGTAGCCAGAGTAATACTGCATTTAAAGACACTCAGAATTTAACTGAAGGCACTTAGAGTTATAACTAGAACAACCTCAGCTTAACATATTAAACAGAGATCATTACAATATATTATAAATCTTTAACAGGTAATGATATTTATTCTCTGAAACTGTTGCTCTGAAATAGATCCTCCCTGTAACTGATTCACTCAGCCTCTCATTGATTCAGCTCATCACTGAGTGTCTCTGCTCTCTTTTGGTTAAATAATGATTATATAAGAAAATTCATAGATGTAGTTTGTGTTCAGGAAAAAACCAATATGTAATTCTTAAAATTATTTTACAGTTATTCTTTGTTTTGAGCATATTTAGAGAGTTTCAATATTTTTTGTCCTGTAAATGTAGATATTTCTCCCTCCTACAACATACTTTTTATTCAAGATATAGTGTTTTAGCCTTTTTTTACATAAAAAAAATATTTTTATAATGTTTTTATTGCTATATTTCTGTAACAGAAAGTATTCTGTACTTTAATTTTGTTTGCTTTTGTTCATAAAGTTTAGAAAAATAAACCAGTTAGTGATCATTATTTGTTTTTGTTTTTTTACCTTTTGTTTGACAAAAAGTATCAATAAGGGTACCAATAAAATGCCGGATCAATAAAGGATATTGTTAAGAGTAATAGTATAAATAAATAAATAACGATACCTATCCCTAGTCACTAGAAAAAACCTTTCAGCTGAATTTCCTGCTGGCCTCTGTCAGTCTGCCCCAGGGCAGCTGTGGCTACTAGCATAGCTCACCACCGTCAGGGTGTGAATGGCTGACTGACTGTAGTGAGAAGCTCCCTGGGGCGTCAGAGTAGATAAAGTGCTATAGAAGTACAATCCATTTACTATTTAATAAAAACAAGTTAGTAAAATATTTAATGACTGCATTACTGTACCTGAGCTGTGAGATATAAGGCAGAAACTGTAGGAAACTCCTCACTTCGCTCTCTTCCTGTGAGCAGCCTGTCAGCTCCACTGGTTTCTTCTCTGGTTGGAGTCTCAGCACTTCCAGGAGGATGGAGGTCTTTCTCTCTGAGAGGTTTATGGTCCAGACTGCAGGAGCTGACTGGAAAACTGACTGTAATGATGGAAGGAGACTCACACCTGTTTTAGTCTCACAGTCCTTCATCTGGGAGTACAGATCCAGCAGGAAGTCACTCTGATATTTAAAATCTTCATCATCCATGTATTCATACCCTACAGGGAATGTTTCATATCTGCAGACTGATGTTAGCAGCTCCAGCATCTTCTCTCCTGTCTGCTGTTCTCTCTCTGCTGCTGCACAGAACAGATTCACTAAGAACCTGGTTTGTTCAGGAAGATCTGAGCTCTCAGGATAAAACCTGGAACAAGAAGAAGGAAACATTTAGTGATGATTTGGTCTGAGCTGCATAAATACAACCACACATTGCTTCTTATACTAATAAAACCAGCCTGTAGCCTCTATTTCAGCTTCTTATAATGGAAATAAAATTATCTAGTTAACATGAGACCTCCTAACAGAAAATGGTTAGTCAGCTATTTCATCACTGAACATCCACACATTGGCTCGTCTGCATGAAGCCACAAAACAGCGACCTGGACATCCTACTGTTATTCATTGTCTGTTGTGATATTGGGATAAAATATTGCTTTCTGCGTTTTCTTTATTTTGCACCAGTTTGAATCCAAATCAATTAAAACAAACACTTATTGTCAGCCCTCTGTGCAAATTCTCTGTTATCTGGGTCATCACAGCAGCAAACAGTCTTAAATCAGAAGGAAGAAGCTGTAAATACTGAACCCTCCCACTGACTGGACAGATAATTGATTTCAACAATCATTAGATCAGTATTTTAAGCTGTTAACTTTGATGATAAATAGTATTTTTTATTCTGATTGTTAGACCTAAAGGCTGGTTCACATGGCAGGATTTTAAAAAGTCTGAGAGAAACCAGACGTAATGATAAATAATGCCAGATAAAACAGGTTTGGTCTTCCAGTGTGTGGTGTCCTGTCAGAGGGAGAGCTCAACACGAAACACACAAACAGATTTCCCCATTCTGATTAGTTAATAAATATGAACAATGGGGGAGAATAATGATGATAGTGTGTGGACTGATTTTAATGGAGAAAAAAAAAAAAAGAAATGCGTTGGTTAAAGAAACAGAGAGAACACCACAGGGGTCTCTATGTTTGCTGCACTGTTAAGTGGAGGTGAGTTGTGGATATTTTTCTCTCAGGGAATCCCTCACCTCACTTTCTGATTGGCTACACGTCACATTCAACAGGCTGTGTGCTTGTTTGTACTCAGTGAACCAACCTTAACCAAACTTCAGTTTTGTAAAGCGATCATAGATCTATCATTAAACTCCAGCTGATAAGAAAAAAACTGAAATGAATCAGAACCAAAATGTGTTTCAATCAGAACAATGTTTTCTCCTGATATGGGATCAATTTATAAAGTAACAGAATTATGACTCCATGGGAACAAAGTCTCAACGAGTGAATAAAACCCTGGAGAAATATCACAGTGTGATATAAAATATTGCCATGGTGATAATGATTATGAATATTAAAGACTTAAAGTCAAAACTAACAAATTATTGAAACGTTAAAATAGGGTGAAGATAAACGACTGTACCTGAGCTCTGAGATATAAGGCAGAAACTGCAGGAAACTCCTCACTTCACTCTCTTCCTGTGAGCAGCCTCTCAGCTCCACTGGTTTCTTCTCTGGTTGGAGTCTCAGCACTTCCAGGAGGATGGAGGTCTTTCTCTCTGAGAGGTTTATGGTCCAGACTGCAGGAGCTGACTGGAAAACTGACTGTAATGATGGAAGGAGACTCAGACCTGTTCTAGTCTCATGGTCCTTCATCTGGGAGTACAGATCCAGCAGGAAGTCACTCTGATATTTAAAATCTTCACCACCCATGTATTCATACCCTACAGGGAATCTTTCATATCTGCAGACTGATGCTAACAGCTCCAACATCTTCTCTCCTGTCTGCTGTTCTCTCTCTGCTGCTGCACAGAACAGATTCACTAAGAACCTGGTTTGTTCAGGAAGATCTGATCTCTGAGGATAAAACCTGGAACAAGAAGAAGGAAACATTTAGTGATGATTTGGTCTGAGCTGCATAAATACAACCATTGACTACTGATGGACTCCATCTTGAACATGTCTGTCCTGGATGTGATGAAATTACATGTTAAACACATGTTTGATCAGAGCAGCTGTTACTGACTCACAACACAAACACTGATCCTGTGGCTCACATCTCTGACTTATTATCATCTCTGGCATTTCCTGATGTTGGATTTAGTTTTTAGCTGCAGAGAAATTCAAGCAACCAGCAGCAGCTTTAACTGCATGTTTTTCTCTGTGTGTCTGAGGAGCTGTTAACATGGCTGTGTTGTTGTCACTGAGCTACAGAGCTCTTAGTATTCACATCATTTCATTATTCTCTCACACTGAAGACTGCCACATGTTTCTAAGCTGCTGCAGCTCAATATTTCTCCTTAAAACATGCATGTTCTCCCACATTGTTCTCTGGAAGCATTTGTTCCCACAGAGACCTTCATTCAGAGCAGTTAGACCAGCAGCCAGTAATGGTTCATGTTGCTGTTCTGACCACTGGAAACATGAGGGAGGACTTAGACAGGATGGACTGGAGGAGGAAGACCTTGACAATACTGAACCTTTCACTGGATGGACAGAGAATGGATCTCAATGAAAAGTCAATTAAACTAAAACAACAAAATTATGAAACTAGTCATAAATAATAGATTTTATATCCACTAGATGCTCTAATTTATAATTAAACTTGAGTTTATAGATAATTCCTGCAGGTGTGTGAATAATCAGAGTTTAAAGCAAAAAGAAAGTGAAACTAAAGGAAACATCAGTTTGAAGATTAGAATGATTTGTAATAATAAAGAAAAAAAGATGGACTATGTCATGGTGAAGATCTAAAGGTAATTTGGACTTTGTGGAGTTATATTTTGCTCCATTTGATCAAACATACATGGTTTAATACATGTCAGGTGACCGAGGTACAGGAGTTAGGGAGTTGGTCCTGCAAATGGCAGGTTGCCGGTTCAATCCCCTACGACGATCGTCTCAGTCATTGTGTCTCTAGTAGAGGTAGGTACTGAAACCAGGTATTAAAACAGACTCAGGTCCTCATGGACTGACAAGCTGCCACCTTTTCGTTCATCTTAACCATATTTTTAAAGTCATTCAGTTTTCAGGGAGACTCCAACAGAAACATTGTTTTTTATATTCTCCACTTTAAGGGGACTGATGGGAGGGGCTAACGTTCTGCTCTCACATGTTCTCCTCACTTACTTTCATCAACACTGTTGCTAATTTAGTAACTTTTCAGACCCTTCAAGTGATTTATTTATTCAAAAGAGACAAACAATGGATCCAGTGACTTTTTCCGTGTTGTTTAAGACTTTGGTAACAAGTAAAAGCACGATTGCTCTGAGTTTACATCTCTTCATCAAACCATCAGCTGTGAGTTCCTCCTGTTTTGAAACTCTGTCAGTCAGTCAGTCAGTGTCGCTGTGCTGCTGCAGCAAACTCAGCTTGAAGTCTGTTTCTCATTGAAATTGAGTAATTTATCAGCAAAGCTTCCACTAGATTACAGAGCAGGATGTAAATATTGCAGCAAACCTGATGCTAAACAAACTCTCAGAAGTTTTCTCAGTGGCTCTTTATTAGCCAGATGTTTACACAGTCTGCTGTAGGCTGTAGCCAAGGCCAAAACAGGAGAGAACAATCTCAGCCTCAACACCAGAACAAGTGCATTCTGGGAAAAAAGAAGAACCAATCACAGTCAATCAATTCATTGCCATATAAATCGGGTAGCCAGAGTAATACTGCATTTAAAGACACTCAGAATTTAACTGAAGGCACTTAGAGTTATAACTAGAACAACATCAGCTTAACATATTAAACAGAGATCATTACAATATATTATAAATCTTTAACAGGTAAAGATATTTATTCTCTGAAATTGTTGCTCTGAAATAGATCCTCCCTGTAACTGATTCACTCACAGCCTCTCACTGATTCAGCTCATCACTGAGTGTCTCTGGTATATTTTGGTTAAAATTGATTATATAAGAAAATTCATAGATGTAGTTTGTATTCAGTAAAAAAATTATGTAATACTTAAAATGATTTTATAGTCATTTTTTGTTTTGAGCATATTTAGAGAGTTTTAATATTTTTTGTCCTGTAAATGTAAATATTTCTCCCTCCTACAACATACTTATTATTTAAGATACTGTTTTAGCCTTTTTTGCATAAAAAATATTTTTATAATGTTTTTATTGCTCTATTTCTGTAACAGAAAGTATTCTGTACTTTTATTTTGTTTGCTTTTGTTCATAAAGTTTAGAAAAATAAACCAGTTAGTGATCATTATTTGGTTTGTTTTTTTACCTTTTCTTTGACAAAAAGTATCAATAAGGGTACCAATAAAATGCCGGATCAATAAAGGATATCATTAAGAGTAATAAAATAGATAAATCCTTAACGATATCCATCTCTAGTCACTAGAAAAAACCTTTCAGCTGAATTTCCTGCTGGCCTCTGTCAGTCTGCTCCAGAGCAGCTGTGGCTACTAGCATAGCTCACCACCGTCAGGGTGTGAATGGCTGAATGACTGTAGTGTGAAGCTCTTTGTGGTCGTCAGACTAGATAAAGCGCTATACAAGTACAAACCATTTATTATTTAATAAAAACAGGTCAATAAAATATTAAATGACTGCATTACTGTACCTGAGCTGTGAGATATGAGGCAGAAACTGCAGGAAACTCCTCACTTCACTCTCTTCCTGTGAGCAGCCTGTCAGCTCCACTGGTTTCTTCTCTGGTTGGAGTCTCAGCACTTCCAGGAGGATGGAGGTCTTTCTCTCTGAGAGGTCTATGGTCCAGTCTGCAGGAGCTGACTGGAAAACTGACTGTAATGATGGAAGGAGACTCAGACCTGTTTTAGTCTCACAGTCCTTCATCTGGGAGTACAGATCCAGCAGGAAGTCAAGGCGATGTTTATCACCAGAGTATGTTTGATTAAAAGGGAATGTTTGATATCTGCAGACTGATGCTAACAGCTGCAGCATCTTCTCTCCTGTCTGCTGTTCTCTCTCTGCTGCTGCACAGAACAGATTCACAAAGAACCTGGTTTGTTCAGGAAGATCTGAGCTCTCAGGATGAAACCTGGAACAACAAGAAGGAAACATTTAGTGATGATTTGGTCTGAGCTGCATAAAAACAACCACTGACTACTGATGGATTCCATCTTGAACATGTCTGTCCTGGATGTGATGAAATTACATGTTAAACACATGTTTGATCAGAGCAGCTGTTACTGACTCACAACACAAACACTGATCCTGTGGCTCACATCTCTGACTTATTATCATCTCTGGCATTTCCTCATGTTGGATTTAGTTTTTAGCTGCAGAGAAATTCAAGCAACCAGCAGCAGCTTTAACTGCATGTTTTTCTCTGTGTGTCTGAGGAGCTGTTAACATGGCTGTGTTGTTGTCACTGAGCTACAGAGCTCTTAGTATTCACATCATTTCATTATTCTCTCACACTGAAGACTGTCACATGTTTCTAAGCTGCTGCAGCTCAATATTTCTCCTTCAAACATGCATGTTCTCCCACATTGTTCTCTGGAAGCATTTGTTCCCACAGAGACCTTCATTCAGAGCAGTTAGACCAGCAGCCAGTAATGGTTCATGTTGCTGTTCTGACCACTGGAAACATGAGGGAGGACTTAGACAGGATGGACTGGAGGAGGAAGACCTTGACAAGACTGAACCTTTCACTGGATGGACAGAGAATGGATCTCAATGAAAAGTCAATTAAACTAAATTATAATTATGAAACTAGTCATAAATATTATATTTTATATCCACTAAATGCTGTAATCTATAATTAAACTTGTGTTTTTAGATAAATCCTGCAGGTTTGTGAATAATCAGAGCTTAAAGCAAACATAAAGTGAAACTAAAGGAAACAGCAGTTTGAAGTATAAATGATTTGTAAGAAATAGGAAAAGCTGGAATATGTCATGGTGAAGATCTAAAAGTTATTTGGACTTTGTGGAGTCAGATTTAGCTCAATTTGATCAAACATGCATGGTTTAATAAAACAAGTGAACAAAATATTAAATGACTGCATTACTGTACCTGAGCTGTGAGATATAAGGCAGACACTGCAGGAAACTCCTCACTTCACTCTCTTCCTGTGAGCAGCCTCTCAGCTTCACTGGTTTCTTCTCTGGTTGGAGTCTCAGCACTTCCAGGAGGATGGAGGTCTTTCTCTCTGAGAGGTCTATGGTCCAGTCTGCAGGAGCTGACTGGAAAACTGACTGTAATGATGGAAGGAGACTCAGACCTGTTTTAGTCTCACAGTCCTTCATCTGGGAGTACAGATCCAGCAGGAAGTCAAGGCGATGTTTATCACCAGAGTATGTTTGATTAAAAGGGAATGTTTGATATCTGCAGACTGATGCTAACAGCTGCAGCATCTTCTCTCCTGTCTGCTGTTCTCTCTCTGCTGCTGCACAGAACAGATTCACTAAGAACCTGGTTTGTTCAGGAAGATTTGATCTCTGAGGATAAAACCTGGAACAAGAAGAAGGAAACATTTAGTGATGATTTGGTCTGAGCTGCATAAATACAACCACACATTGCTCCTTATCCTAATGAAACCAGCCTGTAGCCTCTATTTCAGCTTCTTATAATGGAAATAAAATTATCTAGTTAACATGAGACCTCCTAACAGAAAATGGTTAGTCAGCTATTTCATCACTGAACATCCACACATTGGCTCGTCTGCATGAAGCCACAAAACAGTGACCTGGACATCCTGCTGTTATTCATTTTCTGTTGTGATATAGGGATAAATTATTGCTTTCTGCATTTTCTTTACTTTGCACAAGTTTAAGTCTAAATCAATTAAAACAAACACTTATTGTCAGACCTCTGTGCAGATTCTCATTATCTGGGTCATCACAGCAGCAAACAGTCTTAAATCAGAGGCAACCAGACTTTCTCTCAGTTCTTTCTGAAAACCTTTCCACACCTATCCAGGAGTCTTTGTCAGTTCTGGTGGATCTCACTGAGCAACCTGCAGTTGGAGCGCTGCTGTTTTTAAGGACATGGAGACCCATCCTCCTAGGAACATTCTAAGTCAGATGTAAATAATGACCCATCCATCACTGCCCTGGGTCCTTAGAAGCTGCTGCTTGGTGTCAGTGGAGTATTTCATCACCTGAATTATGACGACACTGCTGATGTAATCTCTCTGGAACGTGATGGAGGACCAAGCTGTAAACACTGGGGAGTTAGAAGCTCAATCCTCCTCCTCTGTTTAGTGATGGCTTTTCTCTTTTGACCAAGATGGCTTCTTTCACCCCTCTTTCAAACCATCTGTTCTCTCTTTCAAAAATCTGGACATCATTGTCATCAAAAGAGTGTCCTTTGTTCTTGAGGAGAAACTGGACTGCTGAATCTTTCCCTGAGCTGCTGGTCCTCCTGAACTGTGTCATGCATTTATGGAGCTGTTTGGGGTCTTTGATGTAGGAGTCTGAAGGAGTGTTCACATTAAACCTGAATGTCACCACTTCTGCCTGCTGTCACTCACCTGACAAATCACCGACCGTTTGCACAGCAGGTGAATCTCCAGAAATACAGCGGTACAATGGAGCTATCTAGTGACGCTTTCCCTGAACCCCCCATAGTCTCCTCACTCACTCTTGTTTTACTGAGAATCCTTGTCTGGTCAACATAAAGTTAACAATAGCTGGTGTTTTTTCTTCCTCCTGTTTTACTGAACTATGAAAACCCAGTGACATGTAGAACCGTGACTCATGTGTCCTGTTAAAGCCTGAAGGCTCAGTGGACTGAAAACATCAGTGTGACCAGATGGATCAAAGGAAGAAGCTGTAAATACTGAACCCTCCTACTGACTGGACAGGTCATTGATTTAAACAATAATCACATCAGTATTTTAAGCTGTTAACTTTGATGATAAATAGTATTATTTATTCTGATTGTTATCCCTAAAGGCTGGTTCTCACGGCAGGATTTTAAAAAGTCTGAGAGAAACCACACGTAATGATAAATAATCCCAGATAAAACAGGTTTGGTCATCCAGTGTGTGGTGTCCTGTCAGAGGGAGAGCTCAACACGAAACACACAAACAGATTTCCCCATTCTGATTAGTTAATAAACATGAACAACTGGGGAGAATAATAATGATAGTGTGTGGACTGAGTTTAATGGAGAAAAAACAAAAAAAAGAAAAGCCGTTGGTTAAAGAAACAGAGACAACGCCACAGAGGGCTCTATGTTTGCTGCACTGTTAAATGGAGGTGAGTTGGGGATATTTTTCTCTCAGGGAATCCCTCACCTCACTTTCTGATTGGCTACACGTCACATTCAACAGGCTATGAGCTTGTTTGTACTCAGTGAACCAACCTTAACCAAACCTCAGTTTTGTAAAGCGATCATAGATCTATCATTAATCTCCAGCTGATAAGAAAAAAACTGAAATTAATCAGAACCAAAATGTGTTTCAATCAGAACAATGTTTTCTCCTGATATGGGATCAATTTATAAAGTAACAGAATTATGACTCCATGGGAACAAAGTCTCAATGAGTGAATAAAACCCTCAGGAAATATCACAGTGTGATATAAAATATTGCCATGGTGATAATGATTATGAATATTAAAGACTTAAAGTCAAAAATAACAAATTATTGAATAGTTAAAATAGGGTGAAGTTAAACGACTCTACCTGAGCTGTGAGATATAAGGCAGACACTGCAGGAAACTCCTCACTTCACTCTCTTCCTGTGAGCAGCCTGTCAGCTTCACTGGTTTCTTCTCTGGTTGGAGTCTCAGCACTTCCAGGAGGATGGAGGTCTTTCTCTCTGAGAGGTTTATGGTCCAGACTGCAGGAGCTGACTGGAAAACTGACTGTAATGATGGAAGGAGACTCAGACCTGTTTTAGTCTCACAGTCCTTCATCTGGGAGTACAGATCCAGCAGGAAGTCAAGGCAATATTTGCCACTAGGGTCTAAAATTAATGTTTGATATCTGCAGACTGATGCTAGCAGCTCCAGCATCTTCTCTCCTGTCTGCTGTTCTCTCTCTGCTGCTGCACAGAACAGATTCACAAAGAACCTGCTTTGTTCAGGAAGATCTGATCTCTGAGGATCAAACCTGGAACAAGAAGAAGGAAACATTTAGTGATGATTTGGTCTGAGCTGCATAAAAACAACCACACATTGCTCCTTATCCTAATAAAACCAGCCTGTAGCCTCTATTTCAGCTTCTTATAATGGAAATAAAATGATCTTGTTAACATCAGACCTCCTAACAGAGAAATGATTAGTCAGCCATTTCATCATTGAACATCCACACAGTGGCTCGTCTGCATGAAGCCACAGAACAGCGACCTGGACATCCTGCTGTTATTCATTTTCTGTTGTGATATTTGGAGAAATTATTGCTTTCTGCATTTCCTTTATTTTGCACAAGTTTGAGTCTACATCAATTAAAACTGTAGGAGCCATTTCTCTATTTTTGTTTTAGAACTCAGATTATTTAGTTCATTTGTATTTATTTGGTTATTTGTTGCATTTAGAATACAGTTGTTTAGAATACAATTATTTCTTAGTAAATTGTTTAATTAGTTAATTGATTTTGTTTGGGTTTTGGGTGTGTCTGGTGTATAAATACATGGACTCCAGGTAGCTCAGGATGGAAAGTGGGTGGGCTTATGGTTTTTTACCAGTCTTCCAGTGCTGCAGTCTGGCAGTCTACCAGTCCTTTCAGGAAGCAAGTCACTCAGCCTGGTTAGTCAGTGAGTAGCAGGTGAAGCGAGCACAAAGGCTGAAACCAGGGCAGCCAAGGCAGCAAGTAGTTTTTTTAGTTTGTATCATGTTTATTTTTTCCCTGAAGAGGCCTGGAATAAA
This sequence comes from Fundulus heteroclitus, assembly GCF_011125445.2. Lineage (NCBI taxonomy): Eukaryota > Metazoa > Chordata > Actinopteri > Cyprinodontiformes > Fundulidae > Fundulus > Fundulus heteroclitus. Next base: position 29,493 of record NW_023396944.1, on the reverse strand, counting down.
CTCTCAGAACTGCATTTTTTGACGTATTTTGAGAATTTTTTGTACTGCGTAAACCCGGAAACCCACTATTCATCAAGTAACTATTTGATTTACATTTAATTTTTGTTCGTTTACTTTTAAGTTTTTCCATAGACAAGTAGTCACTACAACAAGTAGTGGACCTTTGTTTTCAACGATCTCAAATCTGCTGATGAGTGGATGGTAAAGCCATGGAGGATTCCACTTCTTTGTTCTTGGACGATGTCAGGAGGAGGAAGTGCCACGCCCACAAGCCATGAGGTGCCTCAGATATAAGCCACAAACACTCATGTCCCTCTTCGATGATAACGGTATGTACAAAGATTGCTAATGCTGTAAAGGAAAAACGGCCAGACGATTGGAGTTTGATGATAGCAATCAATGTTAAAGTACAAGTTTGTCAACATGAAGATGAGTTAAAGATTGAATTAAAGCATTGCACTCCTAAACAAGGCAAGTGGATTTGAAATATAAACGGAACAAAGGCAACAACAAAGTTACATGCAGTTTAAAGTTTGTGCAAAAATGTCTGATGTAACAAAACCACAGATGGCAAAGAGTGACTCAGAGGTTTCATCCAAATGAAGCATTAAATTCACTGAGAAAGGCTTGATGTCATATATGAAAACATGCCAAGATAAAAGAACTGCTAAATTGAAACAAGCAAAACGGATAAAAGATGATTTAAATGTGTTGATGGACTCCAAGGATAACGCTGACTCAGTCAAGTCACTTCTGACTACATTTATGCAATGTTGTGAGGATGCAGAGGTGTCGCATAAACAATTAACAAGTATGCCACTCCCCTCTGATGAACTTAAGAAACAAAATGAACATTTTCAAAGTAAAATGAGTACTTACCTGGCGTTTACTGAACGTGTCAAGGGCTGGTTATGTGAACTGAGTGAGCCCTTTGTGATACCAAATGCTGATGACCAAGCCAAAGACAACGCTGAATATTTAATTAACCCTGAAGACAGTGTTTCCAATGTGTGCTCTGTAAAGTCCAATGTATGCTCTCAATTGTCCCGTGTCTCTTCCACTGCATCTGCACGCATAAGAGCAGAGGCTGAAAGAGCAGCGCTGCTGGAGCGTGCTGCAGCTCTCAAAAGGAAGCATCAGCTTGAAGCCATGGAGGAGAAGCTAAAGCAAGAAAAGGAGCAATTTGAACTTGAGACGGAACTAGCGGCTGCTAATGCAAAGCTTCGCGTATTAGAAATAAATTCACAAGGTGGCTCGAAATGTTCTGATGGCATGAACTCTTACATTAAAAGGGGTATTTGTAAGTCGGCGCCAAAACTTAATCCAAGTGCCAACATATCTGTCCCTGAGGACGTGGACGTTGTTAAAATGTCCTCTGCAATCTCTGAGCATCCAGTTGTTCGATTGAAACATAAGTCAGCAATTCAAAACACTGAGCCACAAAGTGTCCATGTTCAACTAAATGTTCAAAGTCCAGACACAAGTGTAAAGCCACAACTGGAAAAATTGGATCATCAAACCAGTATAATTAACATCATGCAAAGGCAAAATGACATCACTGCCATGTTGGTTCAGCAGAGTCAGAGTTCGGTCTTGCCACCAAGAAACATTCCAATTTTTGATGGCAACCCTCTTGAATACAAATCATTCATAAGAGCTTTTGAGAACAGCGTGGAGGCCAAAACATCTAACTTGAGCGATTGTTTGCACTTTCTAGAACAATTCACTAGGGGACAACCTAGAGACCTTGTGCATAGTTGCCAGCATTTACCATCTGAATTGGGCTATCTTCAAGCTAAAAATCTTCTTTCTGAACATTTTGGAAATGAATACAAGATTGCACAGGCCTATATGGATAAAATTAACAACTGGCCAGCTATTAAAAGTGAGGATATTAAATCACTGCAAGCATTTGCTCTGTTTCTTAAGGGATGCTCAAATTTAACGAAACACCTCATTCATATGAAAGAACTGGACTTGCCTTCAAATATGAGGAGCATAATCTTTAAGCTTCCCTACAAAATGAGAGAGAGATGGAGAAATGCAGCCTGTGATCTGCAAGAAAAAAGGAATCAAAGAGCACTATTTACTGATCTTGTTGCTTTTGTTGAAAAGCAGGTTAAAATTGCATCTGATCCGTTGTTTGGCAATATCACTGATGTTCAACAGCTCAGCTCTAAAAACCCCAGTAGCGGCCTTACAAAACTAAAGAAAAAGGGGAGCAGCTTTTTCACAAAAGTCCTTTCAGTGAATAATGAATCATCTGAAGATGAGATAAAGTCCTCTAAAAACCACAACTGTTTGTATTGTTTCAAAAGTAATCACTCAGTTGACAAATGTTTTAAGTTCAAAGACAAGCCACACAAGGATAAAGTGAACTTTATTAAGGAAAAAGGCATGTGTTTTGGCTGTTTAAAGGTGGGACACATAAGCAAAGAATGCAGAGGTCGCTTGATCTGTACTGTCTGTCACCAACAACATCCCAGTGTCCTGCACATTGACAAGGAAACCACAAAAGCTTTCTCCAGATGTCCACAGAATTCTCTGAGAACCACATCCACAATGACTAAAACCTGTAGTCATATTAGGGTCTGTGATGAAGATAATTCAATTCTCTCTATTGTTGCAGTTCAAGTTAGGAGTCCAAAAACCAACACAACTGTGCAGACATATGCATTTCTGGACCCGGGCAGCACAGCAACATTCTGCACAGAAAGTCTGGCCAGAAGGCTGCAACTGAAGGGCAAGAGAACAAGCATTCAGCTGCAAACGATGGGTCATAAAGACATTGTGAGTACAAACATCATCTCTGGACTGCAAGTAGCAGCGTTTGATAAAAATGATTTCATTGAGCTTCCAGATGTCATGACACAAAAACGAATGCCTGTTTCAAAGCGAAATGTTCCACAACAGGAGGACATTAACCAGTGGCCATACCTGCAAAGTATCAAGCTCCACAACTTAGATGCTGATGTAGATTTACTCATTGGCACAGACGCACCTAAAGTAATGGAGCCGTGGGAGCTGATAAACAGCCAGGATGATGGCCCATATGCAGTTTGGACTCGAGTTGGATGGGTCATCAATGGACCACTTAGGAGTGAAAGGAGAAAGACAGACTGTCATGCTTTCACCGCAAACAGGATTTCTGTACAAAATCTGGAAACAATGTTGATTGAACAATATAATCATGATTTCAATGAAAAAACATCCCAAGAACAGATTGAAATGTCCAGAGAAGATATCAAGTTTATGGATATCATGAACAATACAGCACATTTAATCAATGGACATTATTGCATTGATTTGCCTTTTAAGGCTGAAAATTCCACCTTGCCAGTGAACCGCTGTATTGCAGAGCAACGTCTTCAAAGCCTTAAAAGGAAGTTTGATAAGAGCACCACCTTCAAGAAAGACTACATTGCATTTATGGATGACATGATATGTAATGGATATGCTGAAGTTGTTCCAAGTGATCGCTTAGTGGGCAGTGAGGGAAAAGTGTGGTATATACCCCACCATGGTGTTTATCACCCCAGAAAAGGCAAACTACGAGTTGTTTTTGATTGTGCTGCAACTTTCAAGGGGACCTCACTGAATTGCCAGCTGTTACAAGGACCAGATCTGACCAACTCAGTTGTGGAAGTCCTTGTGCGCTTTAGACAAGAACCAATTGCCATTATGGCAGATATTCAAGCCATGTTTCACCAGGTCTATGTTCCAGAGAAACATAGAGACTTTCTTCGCTTCCTCTGGTGGCCCAATGGTAACACATCACAAGTTCCACAAGAATATCGAATGACAGTGCATCTGTTTGGAGCAGTGTCCTCGCCGAGCTGTGCAAATTATGCATTAAGAAGAACAGCAGAAGATAATGCTCAGCAATTTCCAGCCGAAGTGGTCAGTACAATCAAGCATAATTTCTATGTGGATGATTGCCTGAAATCTTTGCCTACAGAAGAAGAAGCAATAAAATTTGCCCAAGATCTGACAGCTCTTTGTAACAAAGGAGGATTTAAGCTCTCCAAGTGGATCAGTAATAATCACACGGTGTTGCAAACATTTCCAGACAACATCAAAGCAAAGGAAATACTGGAACTGGATTTGGAGCTTCCAATGGAACGGGCACTTGGCTTACAGTGGTGCACTCAAGGTGATGTCTTTAAATTTAAAGCTTCATTTCCAGAGCGGTCGCACACGAGAAGGGGAATACTGTCAGTAGTAAGCTCATTGTATGATCCTTTGGGTTTTCTCGCTCCCTTCATCATCACTGGCAAAATTATACTACAAGAGCTCTGCAGGAGAAACCTGGGCTGGGACGATGCTGTTCCTAATAATTTCTCCAATCAATGGACCGACTGGATGAAAGATCTGAAGAGGATCTCAGAGTTTGAAGTGGACCGCTGCATTAAGCCTAAAGACTTTTGTCCTGTTACTGCACAGCTTCACCACTTCTCTGATGCCAGTCAAGTGGGATATGGTACAGTGTCGTATCTAAGATTAAAAAATGAGCATCATATACACCTAGCATTCCTCCTGGGAAAGGCCAGAGTTGCTCCTCTTAAGCAGACAACCATTCCTCGTTTGGAGCTCACTGCAGCTGTCCTCGCTGTTCGAATAGACCAACTACTACACAGAGAGTTGCACCTTGAACTTGAGACATCTGTTTTCTGGACTGACAGTACCACTGTGTTAAAGTACATCTGCAATGAAGCAAAGCGTTTTCATACCTTTGTTGCAAACAGAGTGTCCATCATCAGAGATGCTACACAAACTGATCAATGGAGACATGTGAGCTCTAAAGATAATCCAGCTGATGAAGCATCAAGAGGGATGAAAGCGGAAGACTTTATGGAGCAAAGTAAATGGATTAATGGTCCTAAGTTCCTGCTTGAGTCTGAAGATAAATGGCCTAAACTGGAAGTAAGGTATGACTCTCTTCCTGCTGATGATTCTGAAATAAAAAAGAATGTGACTATCAACGCTGTTGTTGAGAAGATTAAATGCCCTACCAGTGTTTTCATCTCCTATTTCTCATCTTGGGCAAAGCTAAAGACATCTGTAGCTTGGGTTTTAAAGCTCAAAAAACTCCTTATTTTGTTGTCTCAAAAAAGACAAGAGTTTTCTGCCATGTTACATCAGTCTGCAGAAGATGGAAACACCAAGCAGGAAAAGGTGTCACAAAAGCAATTTAAAGCTAGGCTGAAGAAGCAGTGTTTGACATCTGAAGATCTGGCTAAAGCAGAGCATTTCATTATTCAGTTTGAACAACATCGCAGGTTTGGTCCAGAGATCACCTCGATCAAAGCCAACAGGATTGTTTCTAAAGACAGCCAGCTGTACAGACTTGATCCAGTGTTGGACAATGGAGTCCTCAGAGTGGGTGGACGCCTCAAAAGAGCTGCTATGCCGTCTGAAACTAAACATCCTGTCATCCTGTCCAAAGACATGCATGTGGCAACATTAATTCTGTTCTACATTCACCATCTGCTTGGTCACGCAGGAAGAAACCACATGCTGTCCAGCCTGCGTCAGAGATACTGGATAATCAATGGAAACTCTGCTGCCAGAAAAATCTTGTCTGATTGTGTGACCTGTAGAAAAAATAGAGGAAAGCTTTTGGAACAAAAAATGGCTGACTTACCCCAGGAAAGGGTTGCACCAGACAAAGCTCCATTTACAGATGTGGGAGTTGATTATTTTGGCCCCATTGATGTTAAGAGAGGCAGAAGTCTGCTCAAACGGTATGGAGTAATATTCACGTGCCCAACAAGTCGTGCTGTTCATTTGGAGGTGGCTCATACCCTTGATGCAGACTCTTGTATCAATGCAATTAGAAGATTCATCTGTAGACGTGGTCCAGTCTCTTCCATCAGGTCAGACAACGGCACAAATTTTGTGGGAGCCAACAGAGAACTAAGAGAAAATCTGGCTGCCTTGAACCAGAGCAAAAAACAAAGAATTCTGGTCCAAGATGGCATAAACTGGCACTTTAATACACCGGTAGCTTCACATCAAGGTGGTGTCTGGGAGCGCTTGATTCGTTCTGTCAGAAGTATACTCACCTCAGTTCTAAAACAGCAGGTTGTGGATGATGAAACTTTGCAAACTGTTTTCTGTGAGGCTGAAGCCATTTTGAATGATAGACCCATCACACTGGTCTCTGACAATTCAAATGATTTAGAAGCCCTCACACCAAATCACATCCTGACACTAAAGAACAAACCTGTTATGCCACCCGGACTGTTTCAAAAGCAAGATCTATACCTCAGACGACGTTGGAAACAAGTACAGTATATGGCTGAACTGTTTTGGAAAAGATGGATCTCTGAGTATTTGCCTTTGATGCAGGAAAGACAAAAATGGATGAGACCGAGAAGAAACGTCACTGCTGGCGATATTGTCCTGATTGCAGATGTGACGGCACCCAGAGGATGTTGGCAGATGGGGAGAGTCCTGGCTGTCAACGCTGATGCACGAGGACTGGTTCGTTCAGTGCGACTTCGGACCAAAACCAGTGTGTTGGAGAGACCAGTGACGAAGCTCTGCTTGCTTTTGGAAGCATCTGCGGACTAAGGACATTTTATTCTTTCTTTCTCTCTCTTCCTTTCTCTCTGTCTATATCCAATCTTTTTGCAGGTTCATCATAAAGAAGAATGAAGAACCCAGAAGATTTGCATTGAAATATTTGTATTGAAATTGTTGTTAGAATAGCTCCTTTAGTTAGAGAAGTAATTGTGATGTAATACACAATCAGGGGCCGGAGTGTAGGAGCCATTTCTCTATTTTTGTTTTAGAACTCAGATTATTTAGTTCATTTGTATTTATTTGGTTATTTGTTGCATTTAGAATACAGTTGTTTAGAATACAATTATTTCTTAGTAAATTGTTTAATTAGTTAATTGATTTTGTTTGGGTTTTGGGTGTGTCTGGTGTATAAATACATGGACTCCAGGTAGCTCAGGATGGAAAGTGGGTGGGCTTATGGTTTTTTACCAGTCTTCCAGTGCTGCAGTCTGGCAGTCCTTTCAGGAAGCAAGTCACTCAGCCTGGTTAGTCAGTGAGTAGCAGGTGAAGCGAGCACAAAGGCTGAAACCAGGGCAGCCAAGGCAGCAAGTAGTTTTTCAGTTTGTATCATGTTTATTTTTTCCCTGAAGAGGCCTGGAATAAACTCTCAGAACTGCATTTTTTGACGTATTTTGAGAATTTTTTGTACTGCGTAAACCCGGAAACCCACTATTCATCAAGTAACTATTTGATTTACATTTAATTTTTGTTCGTTTACTTTTAAGTTTTTCCATAGACAAGTAGTCACTACAAAAACAAACACTTATTGTCAGACCTCTGTGCAGATTCTCATTATCTGGGTCATGACAGCAGCAAACAGTCTTAAATCAGAGGCAACCAGACTTTCTCTCAGTTCTTTCTGAAAATGTTTCCACACCTATCCAGGAGTCTTTGTCAGTTCTGGTGGATCTCACTGAGAAACCTGCAGGTGGAGCGCTGCTGTTTTTAAGGACATGGAGGTCCATCCTCCTAGGAACATTCTAAGTCAGATGTAAATAATGACCCATCCATCACTGTCCTGGGTCCTTAGAAGCTGCTGCTTGGTGTCAGTGGAGTATTTCATCACCTGAATTATGACGACACTGCTGATGTAATCTCTCTGGAACGTGTTGGAGGACCAAGCTGTAAACACTGGGGATTTAGAAGCTCAATCCTCCTCCTCTGTTTAGTGATGGCTTTTCTCTTTTGACCAAGATGGCTTCTTTCACCACTCTTTCAATCCATCTGTTCTCTCTTTCCAAAATCTGGACATCATTGTCATCAAAAGAGTGTCCTTTGTTCTTGAGGTGCAACTGGACTGCTGAATCTTTCCCTGAGCTGCTGGTCCTCCTGTGCTGTGTCATGCATTTATGGAGCTGTTTGGGGTCTTTGATGTAGGAGTCTGAAGGTGCGTTCACACTGAATGTGAATGTGGCCACTTCTGCCTGCTGTCACTCACCTGAAAAATCACCGACCGTTTCCACAGCAGGTGAATCTCCAGAAATGCAGCGGTACAATGGAGCTATCTAGTGACGCTTTCCCTGAACCCCCCATAGTCTCCTCATTCACTCTTGTTTTACTGAGAATCTTTGTCTGGTAAACAAAAAGTATCTGTTAAGCTACCACACCTGGTCGGTGGTGAAACACCCTCAGTGGACCCAGCTCTTATTTACCCGTCAGGCGACCCCCACTTAAATACTGTTTTGGATGTAAGACGCTCTGAACAGAAAAATATACTTTAACTTATTTAATCTACTAAAGTCAGAGAGATGTTTACAGACTAATCAGTGCTGATGGGCTCTTGATCGGCAAGAGGCCTCTACTGATCATCTCACAAGCGTTATAAAGGAATCTAGGTACACACCCATGCAAAGACTGTACACTTCCTAGCAAGTCATCAGTGGAAAAACTGTCACCTGTGGGGTGCTCTCTGATAGATTGTGTCATATCCTTGTGTTGGTAATATCTAAATGGGGAAAGCAGCTCCCGGGTTAAGATGATTGTTCCACTTACACATCCCATATCTTAACACAACAATTACTTTTTTTTCTCTTCCTCCTGTTTTACTGAACTATGAAAACCCAGTGACATGTAGAACCGTGACTCATGTGTCCTGTTAAAGCCTAAAGGCTCAATGGACTGAAAACATCAGTGTGACCAGATGGATCAAAGGAAGAAGCTGTAAATACTGAACCCTCCGACTGACTGGACAGGTCATTGAATTCAACAATAATCAGATCAGTATTTTAAGCTGTTAACTTTGATGATGAATAGTATTTTTTATTCTGATTGTTATCCCTAAAGGCTGGTTCACATGGCAGGATTTTAAAAAGCCTGAGAGAAACCACACGTAATGATAAATAATCCCAGATAAAACAGGTTTGGTCATCCAGTGTGTGGTGTCCTGTCAGAGGGAGAGCTCAACACGAAACACACAAACAGATTTCCCCATTCTGATTAGTTAATAAACATGAACAATGGGGGAGAATAATAATGATAGTGTGTGGACTGATTTTAATGGAGAAAAAACAACAAAAAGAAAATGCGTTGGTTAAAGAAACAGAGACAACGCCACAGAGGGTTCTACGTTTGCTGCACTATTAAATGGAGGGGAGTTGTGGATATTTTTCTCTCGGGGAATCCCTCACCTCACTCTCTGATTGGCTACACGTCACATTCAACAGGCTATGTGCTCATTTGTACTCAGGGACACCACACACGGTAGGATATCAGGACAAGACAATCCAACATGTTTAATATCCCTGATTTGAGGTTGGAGTGGTCGTGACGTTCCACCGAGCATACCTGATTGCTCTTAAATAAATAAATAAACCTTCTCAGAGTGCAAAAGTGCTGCTCTAACCACTAGACCACCACTACCTTAACACACCAGAGACGGCAGGAAAATCCTTTAAGAGACACGCTGATAATCGGCGCCTCCTGGAAGGGGAAGATGGTGGTGAAAATCTGGCTAAAAATCCTACAGTGTACCAGCCTTAACCAGACATCAGTTTAGTAAAGTGATCATAGATCTATCAATAATCTCCAGCTGATAAGTATCATGGTTGAGTTTTGGTTTGGCTTTGTTTTTCTGTTATTTTCATTCTGTCATCTCTTTTGGGTTAGGTTTGACTTTATTTATTGTTAGTTTTCATTGTCATCAGTTATTTTCTGTCATCTTCACTTCACCTCCTCAGCAGTCAGTCACACCTGTTAACATTTACTAGTTAATTAGCCAGACTCTTGTTCCACCTGTTAAGTGCTCTATTTAAACCTCCCTCTACCTTCAGTTCAGCACTGGGCCGTCTTCTGCTATCCACCACTCCATGCCAGTCCCTCTGTAAGTCTTTTTATTCTGCTGTTCGTTCCTGGAGAAGCTCTGCTCTTTGTCCAGGTGTCTCCTGAGAACTGCTAACCTGACTAGCCGCCCAGAAGAAGTTCTGCTCAGAGTCCTGGTGTTGCTATGAGGCCTGCTAGCCGAGCAGCACCTAGTGAGTGTGGACTCTCTCTCTCTCTCCGGGCCGTCAGCTCCTGCCATCACCTACAACCCTGACCTTCTGCAGCCCTGAACCTCCGGTCTTCATCATCAGCCATCTACCACCCTTCCTTTTAAATAAAAACTCTTAAACTTTAGTCGCGTGTGCGCTTCCTGAGTTCTTCGGTAAACAAATCGTGACAATAAGAAAGAAACTGAAATGAATCAGAACCAAAATGTGTTTAAATCAGAATAATGTTTTCTCCTGATATGGGATCAATTTATAAAGTAACAGAATTATGACTCCATGGGAACAAAGTGTCAGTGAATAAAACCCTGTATACCCTTTATATCACAGTGTGATATAAAATATTGCCATGGTGATAATGATTATGAATATTAAAGACTTAAAGTCAAAACTGACAAGTTCTTGAAATGTTCAAATAGGGTGAAGTTAAACGAGTCTACCTGAGCTGTGAGATATAAGGCAGACACTGTAGGAAACTCCTCACTTCACTCTCTTCCTGTGAGCAGCCTGTCAGCTCCATTGGTTTCTTCTCTGGTTGGAGTCTCAGCACTTCCAGGAGGATGGAGGTCTTTCTCTCTGAGAGGTCTATGGTCCAGACTGCAGGAGCTGACTGGAAAACTGACTGTAATGATGGAAGGAGACTCAGACCTGTTTTAGTCTCACAGTCCTTCATCTGGGAGTACAGATCCAGCAGGAAGTCACTCTGATATTTACCACTATAATCTAAAGGGAATGTTTGATATTTGCAGACTGATGCTAGCAGCTGCAGCATCTTCTCTCCTGTCTGCTGTTCTCTCTCTGCTGCTGCACAGAACAGATTCACTAAGAACCTGGTTTGTTCAGGAAGATCTGAGCTCTGAGGATCAAACCTGGAACAACAAGAAGGAAACATTCAGTGATGATTTGGTCTGAGCTGCATAAAAACAACCACTGACTACTGATGGACTCCATCTTGAACATGTCTGTCCTGGATGTGATGAAATTACATGTTAAACACATGTTTGATCAGAGCAGCTGTTACTGACTCACAACACAAACACTGATCCTGTGGCTCACATCTCTGACTTATTATCATCTCTGGCATTTCCTGATGTTGGATTTAGTTTTTAGCTGCAGAGAAATTCAAGCAACCAGCAGCAGCTTTAACTGCATGTTTTTCTCTGTGTGTCTGAGGAGCTGTTAACATGGCTGTGTTGTTGTCACTGAGCTACAGAGCTCTTAGTATTCACATCATTTCATTATTCTCTCACACTGAAGGCTGTCACATGTTTCTAAGGTGCTGCAGCTCAATATTTCTCCTTAAAACATGCATGTTCTCCCACATTGTTCTCTGGAAGCATTTGTTCCCACAGAGACCTTCATTCAGAGCAGTTAGACCAGCAGCCAGTAATGGTTCATGTTGCTGTTCTGACCACTGGAAACATGAGGGAGAACTTAGACAGGATGGACTGGAGGAAGAAGACCTTGACAAGACTGAACCTTTCACTGGATGGACACAGAATGGATCTCAGTGAAATGTCAATTAAACTAAAACAACAGAATTATGAAACTAGTCATTAATAATAGATTTTATAATTTAACTTGAGTTTTTAGAATAATCCTGTAGGTTTGTGAATAATCAGAGCTTAAAGCAAGAATAAAGTGAAACTAAAGGAAACATCAGTTTGAAGATTAGAATGATTTGTAATAAAGAGGAAAAGCTGGAATATGTCATGGTGAAGATCTAAAGGTTATTTGGACTTTGTGGAGTCATATTTTACTCCATTTGATCAAACATACATGGTTTAATACATGACAGGTGACCGAGGTACAGGAGTTAGGGAGTTTGTCCTGCAAATGGTGGGTTGCCGGTTCAATCCCCTGCTCTGACCATCTCAGTCATTGTGTCTCTAGTAGGGGTGGGTACTGAAACCTGGTATCAAAACAGACTCAGGTCCTCATGGACTAACAAGCTTCAGCCTTATCGGCCATCTTGACCATATTTTTAAAATCAAACTCATTTTTTCAGGGAGACTCCAACAGAAACATTGTTTTTTTATCTTCTCCACTTTAAGGGGACTGATGGGAGGGGCTAACGTTCTGCTCTCACATGTTCTCCTGGCTTACGTTCATCAATACTGTTGTCCATTTAACAACTTTTCAGACCCTTCGAGTGATTTTTCATTCAATACAGTCCAGCAATGGATCTAGTGATTTTTTCATGTTCTTTGAGACTTTGGCAACAACTCAAAGCACTGATTGCTCTGAGTTCACGTCTCTTCATCAAACCATCAGCTGTGAGTTCCTCCTGCTCTGAATCTCTGACAGTCAGTCAGTGTCGCTGTGCTGCTGCAGCAAACTCAGCTTGAAGTCTGTTTCCCACTGAGAATGAATCGCTTATCAGCAAAGCTTCCACTAGATTACAAAGCAGAATGTAAATATATTATAAATCTTTAACAGGTAATGATATTTATTCTCTGAAATTGTTGCTCTTAAATAGATCCTCCCTGTAATTGATTCACTCAGCCTCTTATTTATTCAGCTCATCACTGTGGATGTCTCTGCTCTCTTTTGGTTAAAATTGATAAGATAAAAAAATTCATAAATGTATTTTGTATTCAGGAAAATTTTTATTTAATACTTAAAATTATTTTATAGTTATTTTTTGTTTTGAGCATATGTAGAGAGTTTTACTATTTTTTGTCCTGTCAATGTAGATATTTCTCCCTCCTACAACATACTTTTTATTCAAGATATAGTGTTTTAGCCTTTTTACATAAGAAAATGATTTATATAATGTTTTTATTGCTCTATATCGGTAAAGAAAATGTTTGTTATATACTTTAATGTTGTTTGCTTTTATTTAAAATGTTTAGAAAAATAAACCACTCAGTGATCATTATTTGTTTTGTTTTTTTACTTTTTGGTTGATTATTAAAGTATCAATAAGGGTACTGATAAAATAAGGGATCAATAGGGAGTATTGCTAAGAGTAATAGTGTCGATAAATCCTTAACGATGTCCATCCCTAGTCACTAGAAAAAACCCTTCAGCTGAATTTCCTGCTGGCCTCTGTCAGTCTGCTCCAGGGCAGCTGTGGCTACTAGCATAGCTCACCACCGTCAGGGTGTGAATGTGTGAATGACTGTAGTGAGAAGCTCTTTGGGGAAGTCAGACTAGATAAAGCGCTATACAAGTACAAATTATTTACCATTTAATGAAAACAAGTTAATAGAATATTAAATGACTGCATTACTGTACCGGAGCTTTGAGATATAAGGCAGACACTGTAGGAAACTCCTCACTTCACTCTCTTCCTGTGAGCAGCCTCTCAGCTTCACTGGTTTCTTCTCTGGTTGGAGTCTCAGCACTTCCAGGAGGATGGAGGTCTTTCTCTCTGAGAGGTTTATGATCCAGACTGCAGTAACTGACTGGAAAACTGACTGTAATGATGGAAGGAGACTCAGACCTGTTTTAGTCTCACAGTCCTTCATCTGGGAGTACAGATCCAGCAGGAAGTCACTCTGATAGTCAAAATCTTCCTCATCCATGTATTCATCCTCTACAGGGAATGATTGATATCTGCAGACTGATGCTAGCAGCTCCAGCATCTTCTCTCCTGTCTGCTGTTCTCTCTCTGCTGCTGCACAGAACAGATTCACTAAGAACCTGGTTTGTTCAGGAAGATCTGAGCTCTGAGGATAAAACCTGGAACAACAAGAAGGAAACATTTAGTGATGATTTGGTCTGAGCTGCATAAAAACAACCACTGACTACTGATGGACTCCATCTTGAACATGTCTGTCCTGGATGTGATGAAATTACATGTTAAACACATGTTTGATCAGAGCAGCTGTTACTGACTCACAACACAAACACTGATCCTGTGGCTCACATCTCTGACTTATTATCATCTCTGGCATTTCCTGATGTTGGATTTAGTTTTTAGCTGCAGAGAAATTCAAGCAACCAGCAGCAGCTTTAACTGCATGTTTTTCTCTGTGTGTCTGAGGAGCTGTTAACATGGCTGTGTTGTTGTCACTGAGCTACAGAGCTCTTAGTATTCACATCATTTCATTATTCTCTCACACTGAAGACTGTCACATGTTTCTAAGCTGCTGCAGCTCAATATTTCTTCTTAAAACATGCATGTTCTCCCACATTGTTCTCTGGAAGCATTTGTTCCCACAGAGACCTTCATTCAGAGCAGTTAGACCAGCAGCCAGTAATGGTTCATGTTGCTGTTCTGACCACTGGAAACATGAGGGAGGACTTAGACAGGATGGACTGGAGGAGGAAGACCTTGACAAGACTGAACCTTTCACTGGATGAACAGAGAATGGATCTCAGTGAAATGTCAATAAACTAAAACAACAGAATTATGAAACTAGTCATAAATAATAGATTTTATATCCACTAGATGCTATTTTTTAAAATTAAACTTGAGTTTTTAGATAAATCCTGCAGGTCAGTGAATAACAAGAGCTTAAAGCAAAAAAAAAGTGAAACTAAAGGAAACATCAGTTTGAAGATTAGAATGATTTGTAATAAAGAGGAAAAGCTGGAATATGTCATGGTGAAGATCTAAAGGTTATTTGGACTTTGTGGAGTCATATTTTGCTCCATTTGATCAAACATGCTTGATTTAATACACAAGCACAGAGGTACAGGAGTTAGGGAGTTTGTCCTGCAAATGGTGGGTTGCCGGTTCAATCCCCTGCTCTGACCATCTCAGTCATTGTGTCTCTAGTAGGGGTGGGTACTGAAACCTGGTATCAAAACAGACTCAGGTCCTCATGGACTAACAAGCTTCAGCCTTATCGGCCATCTTAACCATATTTTTAAAATCAAACTCATTTTTTCAGGGAGACTCCAACAGAAACATTGTTTTTTTATCTTCTCCACTTTAAGGGGACTGATGGGAGGGGCTAACGTTCTGCTCTCACATGTTCTCCTGGCTTACGTTCATCAATACTGTTGTCCATTTAACAACTTTTCAGACCCTTCTAGTGATTTTTCATTCAATACAGTCCAGCAATGGATCTAGTGATTTTTTCATGTTCTTTGAGACTTTGGCAACAACTCAAAGCACTGATTGCTCTGAGTTCACGTCTCTTCATCAAACCATCAGCTGTGAGTTCCTCCTGCTCTGAATCTCTGACAGTCAGTCAGTGTCGCTGTGCTGCTGCAGCAAACTCAGCTTGAAGTCTGTTTCCCACTGAGAATGAATCGCTTATCAGCAAAGCTTCCACTAGATTACAAAGCAGAATGTAAATATATTATAAATCTTTAACAGGTAATGATATTTATTCTCTGAAATTGTTGCTCTTAAATAGATCCTCCCTGTAATTGATTCACTCAGCCTCTTATTTATTCAGCTCATCACTGTGGGCTTTCTCTGCTCTCTTTTGGTTAAAATTGATAAGATAACAAAATTCATAAATGTATTTTGTATTCAGGAAAATTTTTATTTAATACTTAAAATTATTTTATAGTTATTTTTTGTTTTGAGCATATGTAGAGAGTTTTACTATTTTTTGTCCTGTCAATGTAGATATTTCTCCCTCCTACAACATACTTTTTATTCAAGATATAGTGTTTTAGCCTTTTTACATAAGAAAATGATTTATATAATGTTTTTATTGCTCTATATCGGTAAAGAAAATGTTTGTTATATACTTTAATGTTGTTTGCTTTTATTTAAAATGTTTAGAAAAATAAACCACTCGGTGATCATTATTTGTTTTGTTTTTTTACTTTTTGGTTGATTAATAAAGTATCAATAAGGGTACTGATAAAATACGGGATCAATAGGGAATATTGCTAAGAGTAATAGTGTCGATAAATCCTTAACGATATCCATCCCTAGTCACTGGAAAAAACCCTTCAGCTGAATTTCCTGCTGGCCTCTGTCAGTCTGCTCCAGGGCAGCTGTGGCTACTAGCATAGCTCACCACCGTCAGGGTGTGAATGTGTGAATGACTGTAGTGAGAAGCTCTTTGGGGAAGTCAGACTAGATAAAGCGCTATACAAGTACAAATTATTTACCATTTAATGAAAACAAGTTAATAGAATATTAAATGACTGCATTACTGTACCTGAGCTGTGAGATATAAGGCAGAAACTGCAGTAAAGTCCTCACTTCACTCTCTTCCTGTGAGCAGCCTGTCAGCTTCACTGGTTTCTTCTCTGGTTGGAGTCTCAGCACTTCCAGGAGGATGGAGGTCTTTCTCTCTGAGAGGTCTATGGTCCAGACTGCAGGAGCTGACTGGAAAACTGACTGTAATGATGGAAGAAGACTCAGACCTGTTTTAGTCTCACAGTCCTTCATCTGGGAGTACAGATCCAGCAGGAAGTCGTTCTGATAGTCAAAATCTTCATCATCCATGTATTCATCCTCTACAGGGAATGATTGATATCTGCAGACTGATGCTAACAGCTCCAGCATCTTCTCTCCTGCCTGCTGTTCTCTCTCTGCTGCTGCACAGAACAGATTCACTAAGAACCTGGTTTGTTCAGGAAGATCTGAGCTCAAAGGATCAAACCTGGAACAACAAGAAGGAAACATTTAGTGATGATTTGGTCTGAGCTGCATAAAAACAACCACTGACTACCGATGGACTCCATCTTGAACATGTCTGTCCTGGATGTGATGAAATTACATGTTAAACACATGTTTGATCAGAGCAGCTGTTACTGACTCACAACACAAACACTGATCCTGTGGCTCACATCTCTGACTTATTATCATCTCTGGCATTTCCTGATGTTGGATTTAGTTTTTAGCTGCAGAGAAATTCAAGCAACCAGCAGCAGCTTTAACTGCATGTTTTTCTCTGTGTGTCTGAGGAGCTGTTAACATGGCTGTGTTGTTGTCACTGAGCTACAGAGCTCTTAGTATTCACATCATTTCATTATTCTCTCACACTGAAGACTGTCACATGTTTCTAAGCTGCTGCAGCTCAATATTTCTCCTTCAAACATGCATGTTCTCCCACATTGTTCTTTGGAAGCATTTGTTCCCACAGAGACCTTCATTCAGAGCAGTTAGACCAGCAGCCAGTAATGGTTCATGTTGCTGTTCTGACCACTGGAAACATGAGGGAGGACTTAGACAGGATGGACTGGAGGAGGAAGACCTTGACAAGACTGAACCTTTCACTGGATGGACAGAGAATGGATCTCAATGAAAAGTCAATTAAACTAAATTATAATTATGAAACTAGTCATAAATATTTGTAATGTTTCTAAGCTGAGAAATATTGAGCTGCAGCAGCAAACAATATACTCACACATCAACTACAACCATACACATAATGTAACACATTTTATGTAAGTTTATACATGCTCATGCTGCACTACACACACAATCACTTGCATTCATGTCAACGGGATTTCCAAGTCTTTGCCTTTGTTTCACCTCACATCACCACAACCCATTTTCTTGTCCCAAACAGGCTCCATTAACAGCTCCACTTCTTCTGAACTTCAGCAGCTCCTTTGTTTCCTGTCTTTAGTTACTTGTCACACTGATTAATCCAGGTGTGTCTGACCTCTGAAACCAGCTAGACACACCTGGATTAATCAGATTGTAATGTAAGACAGTAAACAAAGTAGCTGTTGAGTTTCAGGGAGTAGTAGAGCTGTGATTATAGCCCATTAGTAGGAGAAATTAACCTGCTACTTTGAGATGCACAGGCCCAGGGGTGGACTGGGACAAAAAAAAAAAAAATCGGCCCTGGCATTTTGGACAAGACTGGCCCACCACATTTTTTTGTGTACTGAATGTGTATACCAACTGTGAAATACCAACTGTGCAATACCTTGACGCCAGGTTAATGGAAATTAGTGAGAGTGGACACTTAAAATACTTACAAAATCTTAATTTATTAACACTGTAAAATGTAAACTCCACCACAGCACAGCAACAATTCTTAGATCAGAGAGAGAGAGAGAAAGGGGGCTGTCACGGTCAATCACACATATTATCACGTTACATCATTATAAGAAGTTATTGTAAGTTGCTCATCAGATCTATTCAGTCTTCCAGATACTGTAGGGTAACATTGGACTAATGTGCACTCACTGTGTAAAAAAGGATGCCAATGACAAAATGAACCAGAGAAAGGCCTCACTTGTCATCATGGAAAGAAAGAAAATATATAATAACTAGGGCTGGGCAAGTTAACGCGTTAATTTCGCGTTAATTCATTAGACTATTAACGGCGATATTTATTTTATCGCGCATTAACGCATGTTGCTCACATGCTTTCAGTCAGTGTCAGTCAGCAGGCGCGCTGACTGCAGGGCGCTGTCACGGCAGCACTCTCCCGCTCCCCCTCCCCTCTCGTACATGGCTCAGCGGCGCCAGCCAATCAGCACGCAGGCTCAGCCTGGCCCGCCCACTCAGCTCTCACACAATCTTAATACACAAACAGCTGAGAGAGAACGCAGCAGCGAAAAAACATGAACAGGGGAAGTAGCACCGTTTGGCTTTATTTTAATACCGTAAATGAAATCAAGCTGTATGTTTTGTAAAAAGCCGGTTCATTTCAGTGGAAACACAACAAATTTCTCTAAGCACGTGAAAAAACATGAAAACGTCGAGCCCCAGAAACGGAGAGAGGAGACGAAACTTCTGTCACTGCCCCGACAGACCCACAGACGTCTCTGACTGAGGCGTTTCAGTCCTCCAGGGAACATCCAGGTAGATCAGTGGATGGATGGATGGATGGATGGATGGATGTTACTGGAGCCCACGCATAACATGTAATTAAGACCTTGAAAGAACCCAGTGCATATATTAAAAAGTGTTATTTAAGATAAGATGACATTAGCTAATCCTTTTTTTATCCCACGACGGGGAAATTTATAGGATTAAAGCAATGCATTATTTAATTTTAATAATAAAATAAAAACCACAAAATCCAAAAGGTCAACAGTTTCATGATACATCAAGCTTAGGGACTGGCTAATATACAGCAGGTCAAAAAAGACCATATTTTGGCTGCAGTGCTTGCTGTTCTCTTATGAAGAAAAGATCAACTAGTGCACTAAATTCAATAGATGGGTTGAAAATATCCAGTATAAAATAAGTGCTACAAATGTTACAACACTTTTGTTCATATGGCAGCAGGACATTAAAATAAAAGTGCTCTTTACACTACTTTTGAATTCATTCTTGGAGTTTGTAAATACAATGCGATTAATCGCGATTAATCGCGATTAATCAGGGCGATTAATCGCGATTAAATATTTTAATCGTTGCCCAGCCCTAATAATAACATAATATAAATTTTGATTTACTCAGTCATTTGTAATAAGTATTTTATTTATCTAATTTCCTAATTTTTGATCATATTTTCTTTAAAATCGCAGACTTTTCGCGATTTTTCATGTAAATCCATGGTGGCGCTTATTAGCGAAGCCGGTGAGGCCGCAGCGAGCTTGACCTCCCTTGGGATTGCGCAAATCCATGTTAACTGCGCTGACTTCCATTCTGTGAATGCATCTTCATAAATTCAATTGTTCAAACAGTTATGAACTGATTTTCCACAATTTAATATATGTGGATTACAAATTGTGTTTTGGTCATCAAACTGTGTGCAGATAACATGTTTTCGTGGTGCTGGCCGATCATAAACAGCAAAGAACTGGTTGTAGGTGAGGCCGGCAGTTCCATGGCCGCTAGGCAGGGGGCGCTCAAGGGGCACCGCTCGTGATCCCCAAATAGTAGAGTCAAAACAAGTTATTAGGCGCCTGCCTCCCATGCAAATGCATGGAGGCACCTATTACTATTCACCTCTAAACGGACTCTTTATTATTATTCTTTATTATTCCACGATTAATGCGGCCCGAACCGTAGCGTGCACCCCCACGATATAGGTACCAAAACTTGCGGCTCGGTCGGGAATAGTGTGCTACTACTTTTATTGGGGTTTCGAGTTACCATGGCAACAAAATTAGCGATAAACCACCCCCCAAAAAACCCATAATAATCAATGGAGTCGGGTAGAAAGAAAGCCTCAAAAAAGCCTCCAAATGACCATTTTCAACGCTGTACTGTGTCGTCATGCTTTCACCTACGAACACCGTTTAGCTTCCAGTTTGTAGATTAGTGATGGGTCGATGAGGCGTCATGAAACGTTTCGACACATTGCAACTCTGTGCCGATACTGTGCCGATACTGTGTCACTGAATACTGACACCTGCTGGACCTTAAAAATCACTACAGGCAACCTGGTTGACAGAGTTAACTGACACTGATTTGATGACCAAGTATACACAATACAATTTAAATCATTGTATGTTGCATTGCATTATTTTATCTTTTCATTTGAATTAAACATATATTTGATTTTTTTTAGATACAGTCAATAAATAATGTGAAGGAGGATGCTTGTGGACTGGCTTTTTTATTTTTTTACAAATGGTTGATCGGGCGCTGTGTTTAGTTACCTGACTGATATCATCTGTTCTGAAATCTGAGTATGACAAAGGGAGGAAAAACTACTCAGAGTAGCAGCTTTCTACTCAGTGTAGATCAGCCGTTTTTTTCTGAAACGACGCTCAGAACAAAGACGGACAGCGCAACCCGCCCAACCAAAAAGGCGTTGCAGAACCCATCCATCAGTGGTGCGCTCCGATCAGCACCTGGCGCTCACAGAGCGAGACTGTGGTACACCATCATACTAGAGTTGCAAAATAGTTAAAAATTAACCATTATTAACCGTTATTTTGTTTACAGTTCAGCTTGGATTTTCTTTACTGCGCAGCATAAGCTTTGCTGTGCGCGCTGCTGTGCGCGAATGCACACGCGTGCAGCTTAGAGGGAACAGAAACAGTTTGGCGCGTCAGTCAGTTCGAAACAGGTGATGTATTGGTCACGTGACCGAAACAGTTCCTGTATCGGTCACGTGACTTTTCCGTAGCAATACACACATCGACACGGGTTTCGCTCTATGAGACCGACACATGCGCCGACGCATCGGTGTTGCCGGACCCATCACTATTGTAGATATATCTGTGACCTACTCAGAAGTGAAAACGGGATGTGGATATCTTTTATCGTCTCTTCACAGTTACTCCTCAAATCTCATATCCAAAAATCAGCGAAATCATCGTTTACAATGAAAGTCAATGACGGAATTCTCCAACCGCTAGAGTGGGCCACTCTAGCTTTTTTAAAGATTTCAAAACTCCGAACAACTTGACCTTACTCACTCAATTTTCACTCTATGTAGACAAATTATACATCAAAACGTAGGTATTTTTGTCTGGATTCGGGAAATGTAACCCTCATTGGTGTGGCTTTTATAGATTTTTCGCAAATCACCTCAGACCGACACAATCCCGAAACCTCCCCCATTCATTTCCTATGGAGCGGTTTTGAAAAATGACGTCTGAAAATCCAAAACATCACATGTTTTCGCATCGTCGCTACTCCTAAACCGTTTTATGTACAGGCATGAGACTTTCACACATGAATGTCCCAACCCTTCTGGCCCTCAAGAAAAATGAATTTTGTGGATAACTGTTACGGTTTTTCCACAGGAACAATTTGTTCGGGAGTAGCGAATGTGCAAAATCCTGAAATCGCTTTGGAGCTGCATTTTCCCACATCATCCACTTTTTTACATCGTCGCTGTGCCTACACCGATTTTTGTAAAAATATGAAAATGACCTACATGGTCATCAAAAGCCTGCTGATACTCACAGTGAAAGAATTATTTTGATATCTCTTATACTTTTTTAGCCAGAGCGATTTGTTCGGGATCATTTTCAGAGGATTTCTGAAATTTCATAAAAATGTCCTTTAGATCATAATTTTTTACGCCTTTATTAAACTTTTTCCAGCAAAAACCGATAGCAAGTCTTCTTCCCCTATCCTTTACGAAATAAACACAGAAAAAATTACGTCTCTACCATTTACGGTTCCGGAGAAATCGTGCGTTGTTCGAGGCAAAGTTCTCCATTATAATCCAATAGGCAGACTTGGACACCAAGTGTCTGCACTTTTTTAGACTGGCCCGCTGCAGCTGTGTCAGTGAGTTTCCATGACGACGGAACTCTGAGGGCCAGTGGGAGACGTTCCATTGAGATAGAATGGCAACTTTCGACGCCAGCTGCAGCGGCTGTGATTAATGTAGAAATCTGAAATTCGTCACTTCCTCTTAACATTTTAAAATTTTCATGTGACTTTCAGCCATGTGTCAGTTTACTGTCCCATTTTGGATTTTACATGCTTTCCTATTGGGTCTTTGCTTCCAACAGGACCTGGCATGATGCCTAGACACGACCCACTTGGCCAATACAGCACCACCCACCTGTGGGAAATGGCACTACACACCATTTTGGTCAAATGTTGAGTTCTGGGCCCAGATGTGGTGAGGCTGAGTTGCTAAAGGAGGCCAATCTGACCAATGAACTTTGGTCACGTTTGGTGACATTAAGTATTGGCACCCCTATTTGAGGCACTTCCCAGTACAGGATTTGGACCAAACTGACAGAGTACAATCACCCGGTGATACTGAACACAACCATGTTAGCGGCTAACTGTTAGCATGTTGCTAACCGGAAGTAGCTCTAGAAAGGTCTCACCATCTTCTGCTTCACAGAGTCTGTTCTTACTTTAGAGAGAAAGCTCCACAAGAAATTTGGGCTACGTGGCATAAAGCATCTCCAAGCTATCAGGTGTCAAACATCCAATGCTTTTCAAAGGGGGACCAAACCCCTTATGGTCCCAATAATGCATGCCCATATATGGTGCTACAGTTTAGCTCAGAGGGAAAGTGCAGGCTTTGCATGCAAAAGGTCGTGGAATCGATTCCCGGTGTGGGACACTAAGAGTTTTGTATTATAATCCCCACAGTGTGTATATTAAAACATGTGTGCTGATCCCGTGAAGTATTTTTTTGTACCACCCGCCATTTTGAGTTACCATGGCAACGTTACAAACAACGTTTTTTCTCCCTATTTGAGGCTCATCCCAGTACAGGATTTGGACCAAACTAACAGAGTACACTCACCCAGTGATACCAAACACAACCATGTTAGCGGCTAACAGTTAGCATGTTGCTAACCGGAAGTAGCTCTAGGAAGCCTGTACAAACTTCTGCTTCACAGATTTGGTGAATTTTAGGATTTTCTCCCTTTTTAGGCACTTCTCAGTACAGGATTTCAACCAAACTAACAGAGTAACATCACCCACTGATACTGAACACAGCCATGCTAGCGGCTAACCGTTAGCATGTTGCTAACCGGAAATAGGTTTAGGAAGGTCCTACCAACAGCTGCTTAGCCAGAGTTCTTCTGCCTTTACAGACAGAGAGGGCTGTAGCTGTCAGTGAGTCTCCATGACAACGCTGCTAGCAAGAGGCTCCTAAGAAGTCCATTGACTTAACATGGCACCTTTCAACGGCCGCTGCGAGGGCTGTGAAGGCCATAGGAACCTGAAATTTGCAGTGTTACTTTCTGTTGCTATTTCTGACGGTACGGCACGCACCAAGTGGCAGGCGCCTTGCTAAATTTCTTCAGAAATTTTTCTAGTTATTAATATTCTTAATTATTTGTGCGTTAATGCGGCCCGAACAGTAGCTTGCACCCCCACAATATAGGTATCAAAATGTGTGGTTCGGTCGGCAATAGTGTGCTACTAATTTTATTGGGGTTTCGAGTTACCATGGCAACAAAATTAGCGAAAAACCACCCCCAAAAAACCCATAAGAATGAATGGAGTCGGGTAGAAAGAAAGCCTCAAAAAAGCCTCAAAATGACCATTTTCAACGCTGTACTGTGTCGCCATGCTTTCACCTATGAACACCGTTTAACTTCCAGTTTGTAGATATATCTGTGAACTACTCAGAAGTGAAAACGGGATGTGGATATCTGTTATCGTCTCCTCACAAGTACTCCTCAAAGCTCATGTCCGAAAATCTGTGAAATCATCGTTTATAATGAAAGTCAATGACGGAATTCTTCAACTGCCAGAGTGGCCCACTCTAGCTTTTTTAAAAATTTCAAAACTCCGAACAACTTGACCTTACTCGCTCAATTTTCCCTCTATGTAGACAAATTATACATCAAAACGTAGGTATTTTTGTCAGGATTCGGGAAATGTAACCCTCATTGGTGTGGCATTTATAGATTTTTCGCAAATCACCTCAGACCGACACAAACCCGAAACCTCCTCCATTCATTTCCTATGGAGCGGTTTTGAAAAATGACGTTTGAAAATCCAAAACATCCCATGTTTTCGCATCGTCGCTACTCCTAAACCGTTTTATGTACAGACATGAGACTTTCACACATGAATGTCCCAACCCTTCTGGCACTCAAGAAAAATGAATTTTGTGGATAACTGTTACGTTTTTTCCACAGGAACAATTTGTTCGGGAGTAGCGAATGTGCAAAATCCTGAAATCGCTTTGGAGCTGCATTTTCCCACATCATCCACTTTTTTACATCGTCGCTGTGCCTACACCGATTTTTGTAAAAATATGAAAATGAGCTACATGGTCATCAAAAGCCTGCTGATACTCACAGTGAAAGAATTATTTTGATATCTCTTATACTTTTTTAGCCAGAGCGATTTGTTCGGGATCATTTTCAGAGGATTTCTGAAATTTCATAAAAATTTCCTTTAGATCATAATTTTTTACGCCTTTATTAAACTTTTTCCAGCAAAAACCGATAGCAAGTCTTCTTCCCCTATCCTTTACGAAATAAACACAGAAAAAATTACGTCTCTACCATTTACGGTTCCGGAGAAATCGTGCGTTGTTCGAGGCAAAGTTCTCCATTATAATCCAATAGGCAGACTTGGACACCAAGTGTCTGCACTTTTTTAGACTGGCCCGCTGCAGCTGTGTCAGTGAGTTTCCATGACGACGGAACTCTGAGGGCCAGTGGGAGACGTTCCATTGAGATAGAATGGCAACTTTCGACGCCAGCTGCAGCGGCTGTGATTAATGTAGAAATCTGAAATTCGCACAGTCACTTCCTCTTAACATTTTAAAATTTTCATGTGACTTTCAGCCATGTGTCAGTTTACTGTCCCATTTTGGATTTTACATGCTTTCCTATTGGGTCTTTGCTTCCAACAGGACCTGGCATGATGCCTAGACACGACCCACTTGGCCAATACAGGACCACCCACCTGTGGGAAATGGCACTACACACCATTTTGGTCAAATGTTGAGTTCTGGGCCCAGATGTGGTGAGGCTGAGTTGCTAAAGGAGGCCAATCTGACCAATGAACTTTGGTCACGTTTGGTGACATTAAGTATTGGCACCCCTATTTGAGGCACTTCCCAGTACAGGATTTGGACCAAACTGACAGAGTACAATCACCCGGTCATACTGAACACAACCATGTTAGCGGCTAACTGTTAGCATGTTGCTAACCGGAAGTAGCTCTAGAAAGGTCTCACCATTTTCTGCTTCACAGAGTCTGTTCTCACTTTAGAGAGAAAGCTCCACAAGAAATTTGGGCTACGTGGCATAAAGCATCTCCAAGCTATGAGGTGTCAAACATCCAATGCTTTTCAATGGGGGACCAAACCCCTTATGGTCCCAATACTGCATGCCCATATATGGCGCTGCAGTATAGTTCAGATGGAAAGTGCAGGCTTTGCATGCAAGAGGTCGTGGGATCGAAACCCGGCGTGGCAGACTAAGATTTTTGTATTATAATCCCCACAGTGTGTATATTAAAACATATGTGCTGATCCCATGAAGTATTTTTTTGTACCACCCGCCATTTTCAGTTACCATGGCAACGTTATAAACAACGTTTTTTCTCCCTATTTGAGGCTCATCCCAGTACAGGATTTGGACCAAACTGACAGAGTACACTCACCCAGTGATACCAAACACAACCATGTTAGCGGCTAACGGTTAGCATGTTGCTAACCGGAAGTAGCTCTAGAAAGCCTGTACAAACTACAAACAGATTTGGTGAATTTTAGGATTTTCTCCATTTTTAGGCACTTCTCAGGACAGGATTTCAACCAAACTAACAGAGTAACATCACCCGGTGATACTGAACACAGCCATGCTAGTGGCTAACCGTTAGCATGTTGCTAACCGGAAATAGCTTTAGGAACGTCCTATCAACTTCTGCTTAGCCAGAGTTCTTCTGCCTTTACAGACAGAGAGGGCTGCAGCTGTCAGTGAGTCTCCATGACAACGCTGCTAGCAAGAGGCTCCTAGGAGGTCCATTGACCTAACATGGCACCTTTCAACGGCTGCTGCGAGGGCTGTGAAGACCGTAGGAAGCTGAAATTCGCAGTGTTTCTTCCTGTTAGTATTTTTGATGGTACGGTACGCACCAAGAGGCAGGCGCCTTGCTAAATTTCTTCAGAAATTTTTCTAGTTAGGCGCCTGCCTTGCATGTGCAATGAGGAGGCAGTGCTGTGCGAAGCACAGCACTGCCTCCCAATGCAAATGCATGGGCAGGGCCTATTACTATTCACCTCTAAAGGCGTCTCTTTATTAATATTAATATTCTTTATTTTTCTTCCTTCACGATTAATGCGGCCCGAAACATAGCGTGCACCCCCACAATATAGGCATCAAAACCTGTGGCTCGATCTCGAGATGTGTGCTACTACTTTTATTGGGATTTCGAGTTACCATGGCAACAAAATAAGCGAAAAACCACCCCCAAACAACCCCATAGGAATGAATGGAGTCCGGGAGAAAGAAAGCCTCAAAAAAGCCTCAAAATGACCATTTTCAAAGCTGTACTGGTTCGTCATGCTTCCACCTACGAACACCATTTAACTTCCAGTTTGTAGATATTTCTGTGAACTACTCAGAAGTGAAAACGGGATGTGGATATCTCTTATCGTCTCTTCACAGTTACTCCTCAAAGCTCATGTCCAAAAATCAGTGAAATCATCGTTTACAATGAAAGTCAATGACGGAATTCTCCAACCGCTAGAGTGGCCCCACTCTAGCTTTTTTTAAAATTTCAAAACTCCGAACAACTTGACCTTACTCGCTCAATTTTCACTCTTTGTAGACAAATTATACATCAAAACGTAGGTATTTTTGTCAGGATTCGGGAAATGTAACCCTCATTGGTGTGGCATTTATAGATTTTTCGCAAATCACCTAAGAGCGACACAAACCCGAAACCTCCCCCATTCATTTCCTATGGAGCGGTTTTGAAAAATGACGTCTAAAAATCCAAAACATCACATGTTTTCGCATCGTCGCTACTCCTAAACCGTTTTATGTACAGACATGAGACTTTCACACATGAATGTCCCAACCCTTCTGGCACTCAAGAAAAATGAATTTTGTGGATAACTGTTACGGTTTTTCCACAGGAACAATTTGTTCGGGAGTAGCGAATGTGCAAAATCCTGAAATCGCTTTGGAGCTGCATTTTCCCACATCATCCACTTTTTTACATCGTCGCTGTGCCTACACCGATTTTTGTAAAAATATGAAAATGAGCTACATGGTCATCAAAAGCCTGCTGATACTCACAGTGAAAGAATTATTTTGATATCTCTTATACTTTTTTAGCCAGAGCGATTTGTTCGGGATCATTTTCAGAGGATTTCTGAAATTTCATAAAAATGTCCTTTAGATCATAATTTTTTACGCCTTTATTAAACTTTTTCCAGCAAAAACCGATAGCAAGTCTTCTTCCCCTATCCTTTACGAAATAAACACAGAAAAAATTACGTCTCTACCATTTACGGTTCCGGAGAAATCGTGCGTTGTTCGAGGCAAAGTTCTCCATTATAATCCAATAGGCAGACTTGGACACCAAGTGTATGCACTTTTTTAGACTGGCCCGCTGCAGCTGTGTCAGTGAGTTTCCATGACGACGGAACTCTGAGGGCCAGTGGGAGACGTTCCATTGAGATAGAATGGCAACTTTCGACGCCAGCTGCAGCGGCTGTGATTAATGTAGAAATCTGAAATTCGCACAGTCACTTCCTCTTAACATTTTCAAATTTTCATGTGACTTTTAGCCATGTGTGAGTTTACTGTCCCATTTTGGATTTTACATGCTTTCCTATTGGGTCTTTGCTTCCAACAGGACCTGGCATGATGCCTAGACACGACCCACTTGGCCAATACAGCACCACCCACCTGTGGGAAATGGCACTACACACCTTTTTGGTCAAACGTTGAGTTCTGGGCCCAGATGTGGTGAGGCTGAGTTGCTAAAGGAGGCCAATCTGACCAATGAACTTTGGTCACGTTTGGTGACATTAAGTATTGGCACCCCTATTTGAGGCACTTCCCAGTACAGGATTTGGACCAAACTGACAGAGTACAATCACCCGGTGATACTGAACACAACCATGTTAGCGGCTAACTGTTAGCATGTTGCTAACCGGAAGTAGCTCTAGAAAGGTCTCACCATCTTCTGCTTCACAGAGTCTGTTCTTACTTTAGAGAGAAAGCTCCACAAGAAATTTGGGCTACGTGGCATAAAGCATCTCCAAGCTATCAGGTGTCAAACATCCATTGCTTTTCAATGGGGGACCAAACCCCTTATGGTCCCAATACTGCATGCCCATATATGGCGCTCCAGTATAGCTCAGATGGAAAGTGCAGGCTTTGCATGCAAGAGGTCGAGGGATCGAAACCCGGCGTGGCAGACTAAGATTTTTGTATTATAATCCCCACAGTGTGTATATTAAAACATATGTGCTGATCCCATGAAGTATTTTTTTGTACCACCCGCCATTTTCAGTTACCATGGCAACGTTATAAACGACGTTTTTTCTCCCTATTTAAGGCTCATCCCAGTACAGGATTTGGACCAAACTAACAGAGTACACTAACCCAGTGATACCAAACACAACCATGTTAGCGGCTAACGGTTAGCATGTTGCTAACCGGAAGTAGCTCTAGGAAGCCTGTACAAACTTCTGCTTGACAGATTTGGTGAATTTTAGGATTGTCTCCCATTTTAGGCACTTCTCAGTACAGGATTTCAACCAAACTAACAGAGTAACATCACCCGGTGATACTGAACACAGCCATGCTAGCGGCTAACCGTTAGCATGTTGCTAACGGAAATAGCTTTAGGAAGGTCCTATCAATTTCTCCTTAGCCAGGGTTCTTCTGCCTTTACAGAGAGAGAGAGGGCTGCAGCTGTCAGTGAGTCTCCATGACAACGCTGCTAGCAAGAGGCTCCTAGGAGGTCCATTGACTTAACATGGCACCTTTCGACGGCCGCTGCGGGGGCTGTGAAGACCGTAGGAAGCTGAAATTCGCAGTGTTACTTCCTGTTGCTATTTCTGACGGTACGGTACGCACCAAGTGGCAGGCGCCTTGCTAAATTTCTTCAGAAATTTTTCTAGTTAGGCGCCTGCCATAGCATTTACAATGAGGAGGCAGTGCTGTGCGAAGCACAGCACTGCCTCCCATGCAAATGCATGGAGGCACCTATTACTATTCACCTCTAAACGCGTCTCTATCTTATTATTAT